>NC_053023.1:397846391-398020917 GCF_003073215.2 Triticum urartu | reverse complement strand
TAATACATCATCTCGCAACTAACTCATTAGTTGCAATGCTTGCAAGGCTTATGTGATGTGCATTACCGAGAGGGCCCAGAGATACCTCTCCGACAATCGGAGTGACAAATCCTAATCTCGAAATACGCCAACCCAACATTTACCTTTGGAGACACCTGTAGAGCTCCTTTATAATCACCCAGTTACGTTGTGACGGTTGGTAGCACACAAAGTGTTCCTCCGGCAAACGGGAGTTGCATAATCTCATAGTCATAGGAACATGTATAAGTCATGAAGAAAGCAATAGCAACATACTAAACGATCGGGTGCTAAGCTAATGGAATGGGTCATGTCAATCACATCATTCTCCTAATAATGTGATCTCGTTAATCAAATGACAACACATGTCTATGGTTAGGAAACATATCCATCTTTGATTAACGAGCTAGTCAAGTAGAGGCATACTAGTGACGTTTAGTTTGTCTATGTATTCACACAAGTATTATATTTCCGGATAATACAATTCTAGCATGAATAATAAACATTTATCATGATATAAGGAAATAAAATAATAACATTATTATTGCCTCTAGGGCATATTTCCTTCACCTATCATACCACATCACAACCATTTTAATAGTATGTTGGCACGCAAGGTAAACCATTATAAACTCCTAGAAAATTAAGCATGGCATGAGCAACTATAATCTCTAATTGTCATTGCAAACATGTTTCATTCATAATAGGCTGAATCAGGAACGATGAACTAATCATATTTACAAAAACAAGAGAGGTCGAGTTCATACCAGCTTTCCTCATCTCAATCAGTTCATCATATATCGTCATTATTGCCTTTCATTTGCACGACCGAATAGTGTGGATAATAATAATAGTGCACGTGCATTGGACTAAGCTGGAATCTGCAAGCATTCAATACAAGAGAGAAGACAAGGTAATATGGACTCTTTGTTAGATCAACAATAATGCATAAAAGAGCCACTCAACATTTTCATTATGGTCTTCTCCTCTCGACCCCCGAAGAAAAGAAAAGAAACAAAACTATTTACACGGGAAAGCTCCCAACAAGCAAAAGAAGAACGAGAAATCTTTTTGGGTTTTCTTTTAATTTACTACTACAGGCATGGAAAGTAAACTAGCTAAAAGCTACAACTATTTTTTGGTTTTTCTTAATGTTTTTTAAACACACAAGAAGAAAGCTTAAAAAGAAAATGAACTAGCATGGATGATACAATGAAAAAGTATGAGCACCGACAACTAGCATGAGTGTGTGAACATAAATGTAATGTCAGTGAGAAATACGTACTCCCCCAAGCGTATGCTTTTAGCCTAAGTTGGTCTATGCCCATGGATCAAAGTTGTAGCTGGGGTCGTATTGAGAAGGGTCCTCAGATTGCCACTGGTTGGCGATCTCCTCCGGATCCCACTGATAAACAGACTAACAGTGAGGATCAGATAGTGGCTCCGGCTCTGGAGCTGAAGTCTGGCTCTGGTATGCCTGAACGGCCTTCGACAAAACAAGGTACGTGCCTGAAAATATGTTGAACAATGAGGGAGCAGGCAAGGTAATAGTCTCAAAGTGTTTCTTATCAAATATCAGTCTATAGTTAAGCATCTTCTTCTTATGCTTAACATAAAATCATGTGCTACCATGCTCTTATAATCTAGCAAAATATGAGGCAACATCTTTTCCTCTTTCTCATAATGCCTAATAGGTATGTTAAAGTGTGCAGCAAGGCGCGAGGCGAAGATGCCTCCTAAGATGGGACACTTTGTATGGTTCAGATTTAACCGTTTAGCAACAATAGGGCCTAAACTGAAAGTGGTATCACGAAACAAAGCATGGCGCAAAATAACAATATCAGGGGCACTAAGATTTCCGCGGTTCCCGCGACCAATTAAGCATCTACTAGCAAATATTGCAAAGTAACGTAGAACAGGAAAATGTATGCTAGTGATTCTTGCATCGGAAACTTTCCTCGTTTCCCCTACAGCAATTGTATCAATAAATCCCTCCACATCATTACGATGTGGTTCCTCTATGCTGCCCTCAAAGGACATCCTACAAACCTGGCAAAAATCATAAAGCGACATCTCCTTATGCTCATCATATAAATAAACTTCCACCGAAGGTGGTGATCTCCTAGCATGAAAATGAAAATTTTGCACAAAAATATTGGTGAGTAAGAGATACTATTCGCACTGGTCATGGAGGAAGTCGGTGAGGCCTGCATTCTCAGCCAAATAATAAAAATCTTCATGAATCCCGACTTCTCTCAAGAACTCATCACAAGGCCATTCACACGGCCGAACCTCCGCAGCACGAGGGAGATTATACTTGGGCTTCTTGTTCTCTTCACTTTGCTTATCCTTAGAGCTTCGGCTCGATGAGCCCCTCAAAAGTCTCTTCATCTTTTTCGAAGAACCATCCCCCAAAGTAGTTTTGTGAATGGAGCTTTGAGCAAGGAGATCGAAAATGGCAACAAGATGAGCAAGAACTCGGGTTTGAGCTGGTGGGTGATTTTTTCTGGAGCAAGACGAAGTGTGTGGGTGCAAGGATAAGTGGAGGGGACCCACGTGGGGTCCATGACGCAGGGGGCGCGCCCACAGAAAACAGGCAAAAAATACTATTTTTGCTTTATTTAATATAAATAACAGAAAGTAAAAAGGAGGGTACAGAAGGTTGTGCTTTCTAACTTCATCCATCTCATGCTCATCAAAAGGAATCTACTAACAAGGTTGATCAGGTCTTGTTAACAAACTCATTTTGAATAACATGAAACTGGAGAAATTTCGAATAACACTAGGTTATACGGGGATATGCACATCCCCAACAATAAGAATATCATATTTCTTCTTGACAGTAGGAAGAGACCATTCAAAACCTCCAATAGTGATTGTTGAAAATTTTCCAATAGAATTGATACTATGGACTTGAGGTTGTTTCCTCGGAAAGTGTACCGTATGCTCATTACCATTAACATGAAAAGAGACATTGCCTTTGTTGCAATCAATAATAGCCCCTACAGTATTCAAAAAGGGTCTACCAAGGATAATCGACATACTATCGTCCTCGGGAATATCAAGAATAACAAAGTTCGTTAAAATAGTAACGTTTGCAACCACAATAGGCACATCCTCACAAATACCGACAGGTATAGCAATTGATTTATCAGCCATTTGCAAAGATGTTTCGGTAGGTGTCAACTTATTCAAATCAAGTCTACGATATAAAGAGAGAGGCATAACACTAACACCGGCTCCAAGATCACATAAAGCAGTTTTAACATAGTTTCTTTTAATGGAGCATGGTATAGTTGGTACTCTTGGATCTCCAAGTTTCTTTGGTATTCCACCCTTAAAAGTGTAATTAGCAAGCATGGTAGAAATTTCAGCTTCCGGTATCTTTCTTTTATTAGTAACAATATCTTTCATGTACTTAGCATAAGGATTCATTTTAAGCATATCAGTCAAACGCATGCGCAAAAAGATAGGTCTAATCATTTCAGCAAAGCGCTCAAAATCCTCATCATCCTTTTTCTTGGATTGTTTAGGAGGAAAAGGCATGGGTTTCCAAACCCATGGTTCTCTTTCTTTACCGTGCTTCCTAGCAACAAAGTCTCTCTGATCATAACGTTGATTCTTTGATTGTGGGTTATCAAGATCAATAGCAGGTTCAATCTCTACATCATTATCATTGCTAGGTTGAGCATCAACATGAACATCATCATTAACATTATCACTAGGTTCATGTTCATTACCAGATTGTGTTTCAGCATCAGAAATAGAAATATCATTGGGATTCTCAGGTGTGTCACCAACAGGTTCACTAGAAGCATGCAAGGTCCTATCATTTTTCTTCTTCTTCTTCTTAGAAGAACTAGGTGCATCAACATTAATTCTCTGAGAATCTTGCTCAATTCTCTTAGGGTGGCCCTCAGGATACAAAGGTTCCCGAGTCATTTTACCCCCTCTAGTCATAACTCTAACAACATTATCATTTTCTTATTATTTAATTCATTGAGCAAATCATTCTGAGCTTTAAGTACTTATTCTACTTGAGTGGTAACCATAGAAGCATGTTTACCAATAAGTTTAAGCTCACCTTTAACTCTAGACATATAATCACTCAAGTGTACAAGCATATCAACATTGCGTTTCAATTGTTTACCAACATAAGCATTGAAGTTTTCTTGTTTAACAATAAAATTATCAAACTCATCTAAGCACTGGCTAGCAGACTTATAACGAGGAACGAGGAATATCACCTTCATCAAATCTATAGAGAGAATTTACCTTTACTACCTGTGTCGGGTTATCAAGACCATGTATCTCTTCAATAGGTGGTAAATTCTTAACATCTTCAGCTTTAATACCTTTTTCTTTCATAGATTTCTTTGCCTCTTGCATATCTTGAGGACTGAGAAATAGAATACCCCTTTTTCTTCGAAGTTGGCTTAGGAGTTGGTTCAGGAAGTGTCCAATCATTTTCATTACTCAACATATTATTCAATAACAATTTAGCTTGATCAACATTTATTTCCCTGAAAACACAACCAGCACAACTATACAGGTGGTCTCTGGAAGCATCGGTTAGTCCATTATAAAAGATATCAAGTATTTCATTTTTCTTGAGAGGATGATCAGGCACATCATTAAGTAATTGGAGAAGCCTCCCCCAAGCTTGTGGGAGACCCTCTTCTTCAATTTGCCCAAAATTATATATTTCCCGTAAGGCAGCTTGTTTCTTATGCGTCGGGAAATATTTAGCAGAGAAGTAATAAATCATATCCCGGGGACTACACACACAACTAGGATCAAGAGAATTAAACCATGTTTTAGCATCACCCTTTAATGAGAACGGAAACAACTTAAGGATAAAGTAATAGCGAGTTTTCTCATCATTAGTGAACAGGGTGGCTATATCATTTAATTTAGTAAGATGTGCCACAACAGTTTCAGATTCGTAGCCATAAAAAGGACCAGATTCAACCAAAGTAATTAACTCAGGATCGACAGAGAAACCATAATCCTTATCAGTAATAAAGATAGGTGAAGTAGCAAAAGCAGGGTCATATTTCATTCTAGCATCCAAAGACTTTTCTTTAAGCTTAGCTAATAATTTCTTAAGATCAGATCTATCATTGCAAGCTAAGAAGTCTCTAGCAGTTTCTTCATCCATAACATAACCCTCAGGCACAACAGGCAATTCATATCTAGGGGGAGAATCTTCATCATCACTTTCATCAATATTATCAGTTTCAATAATTTCATTCTCTCTAACCCTAGCAAGTTGTTCATCAAGAAATTCACCTAATGGCACAGTATTATCAAGCATAGAAGTAGTTTCATCATAAGTATCATGCAAACCAGAAGTGGCATCATCAATAACATGCAACATATCAGAATGAATAGCAGGTGTAGGTGTCGCAAGTTTACTCAAAATAGAAGGTGAATCAAGTGCACAGCTAGATGGCAGTTCCTTACCTCCCCTCGTAGTTGAGGGAAAAAATCTTGGTTCTTTTATCTTTCAAGTTCTTCATAGTGATCAGCAGATATAAATCCCAAGTGACTCAAAGAATAGAGCTATGCTCCCCAGCAACGGCGCCAGAAAATAGTCTTTATAACCCACAAATATAGGGGATCGCAACAGTTTTCGAGGGTAGTAGTCAACCCAAATTTATTGATTCGACACAAGGGGAGCCAAAGAATATTCTCAAGTATTAGCAGCTGAGTTGTCAATTCAACCACACCTGGAAAGTTAATATGTGCAGCAAAGTATTTAGTAGCAACGTAATATGATAGTAGTGGTAACGGTAGCAAAAGTAATATTTTTGGTTTTATAGTGATTATAACAGTAGCAACGGAAAAGTAAATAAGCGAAGAACAATATATGAAAGCTCGTAGGCAACGGATCGGTGATGGATGATTATGTCGGATGCGATTCCTCATGCAATAGTTATAACCTAGGGTGACACAGAACTAGCTCCAGTTCATTAATGTAATGTAGGCATGTATTCCGAATATAGTCATACGTGCTTATGGAAAAGAACTTGCATGACATCTTTTGTCCTACCCTCCCATGGCAGCGGGGTCCTATTGGAAACTAAGGGATATTAAGGCCTCCTTTTAATAGGGTACCGTACCAAAGCATTAACACATAGTGAATACATGAACTCCTCAAACTACGGTCATCACCGGTAAGTATCCCGATTATTGTCACTTCGGGGTTAACGGATCATAACACATAATAGATGACTATAGACTTGCAAGATAGGATCAAGAACTCACATATATTCATGAAAACATAGTAGGTTCAGATCTGAAATCATGGCACTCGGGCCCTAGTGACAAGCATTAAGCATAGCAAAGTCATAGCAACATCAATGTCAGAACATAATGGATACTAGGGATCAAAACCTAACAAAACTAACTCGATTACATGATAAATCTCATCCAACCCATCACCGTCCAGCAAGCCTACGATGGAATTACTCACGCACGGCGGTGAGCATCATGAAATTGGTGATTGAGGAAGGTTGATGATGACGATGGTGATGGATTCCTCTCTCCGGAGCCCCGAACGGACTCCAGATTAGCCCTCCCGAGAGAGATTAGGGCTTGGCGGCGGCTCTGTATCGTAAAACGCGATGAATCCTTCTCTCTGGGTTTTTTCTCCCCGGACACGAATATATAGAGTTGGAGTTGAGGTCGGAGGAGCACCAGGGGGCCCATGAGGCAAGGGGCGCGCCCAGGGGGTAGGCGCGCCCCCACCCTCGTGGACAGGGTTTGGGCCCCCTGGCCTTGATTATTTCACCAGTATTTTTTATATATTCCAAAAATAATCTCCGTTGATTTTTAGGTCATTCCAAGAACTTTTATTTCTGCACAAAAATAACACCATGGCAATTCTGCTGAAAACAGCATCAGTCCGGGTTAGTTCCATTCAAATCATGCAAGTTAGAGTCCAAAACAAGGGTAAAAGTGTTTGGAAAAGTAGATACGTTGGAGACGTATCAAAGGTCGGCCACGGTGACGCACGAGTCACTAATGGGTATACCCAAATAGGTCATGGGGAAAGAACCCAGCCGACAGTTCAGTTGGTCGGCCATAGCTTGGGCCTCGTGTGGGGGGTAGCCAAGAATCATCACTTCACTCTTATCGAAGTTGATTGACATCTGTTGGAAGCATGGGAGGAGGAACTTCAGGTTGGCAATGTTGGATGCGGAGCCCTCCACCATTATGATGGTATCGTCTGCATATTGTAGGAGGGAGACCCCTCCCCCTCCTACCAGTTGAGGAACTACGACGTGAATATGGCCAGAAGATTTGGCCTTATCTAGGATGACAGCAAGGGCGTCGACCACCATGTTGAACAGAAACGGGGAGAACGGGTCGCCCTGGCGGACCCCATAGAGAGTGGGAAAGTAAGGCTCGATCTCACCGTTGATGTTCACGGCAGTCCGACCGCAGGAGACGAGTTGCATATATAACTCTGGTCACCCACCGGTCATCGAAGCCCTTGCGGAGCAAGACTTCCCGAAGGAAGGGCCAGTGAACCGTATCATAGGCTTTATGGAAGTCGAGCTTCAGGAAGACCGCTCGATGGTGCTTGGACCGGACTTCGTGAAGAACCTCGTGGAAGACTAACACCCCATCCAGGATGAACCGCCCTTGAATGAAGGCGGACTGGTTGGGGTGGGTAACGGTGTCAGCTAGAAGGGTCACCCTATTGGCGTACCCTTTGGCCAAGATCCGGAATATCACATCGATCACAGTGATAGGCCGAAACTGGCGGATGTCAGAAGCGCCCGGAACTTTGGGGATGAGTGTGATGACCCCATAGTTTAGGTGCCCAAGGTCCATGGCCCCTGAATATAATTATCGAAGAGGGCCATGACTTCCGGTTTTATGGTCTGCCAGAACGTTTTGAAAAACATGACTGGCAGTCCATCCGAACCCGGGGCTGAGGAGGGGTTCATACCATTTATGGCTGCGAGGACCTCATCCTTAGAGAAAGGCACCACCAGGGCGGCATTCGCCTCGTCAGACACTAACTGGTTAGCCGACCAAGTGTCGGAGGCCAGTGCGGCCCCACCCCGAGGGGTGGGAGAAGATAGGGCTTTATAAAAGCCATCTACGTGGACTTGGATGTCCGCAGGACGGACGAGCTGGGTATCTCCATCCCATAAGCAATGGATGGAATTCCGTTGCCGCCGCCCATTAGCGATCACCTGGAAGTAAGCCGTATTAGCGTCTCCATGGAGCACCCACCATTGGGTGCCGCAGATCCTCCAGTATGCTTCTTCATCTGTGTAGATGGTCGAAAGCTGATCCTCGAGATCTAATAACCCACAAGTATAGGGGATCACAACAGTTTTCGAGGGTAGAGTATTCAACCCAAATTTATTGATTCGACACAAGGGAAGCCAAAGAATATTCTCAAGTATTAACAGTTGAGTTCTCAATTCAACCGCATCTGAAAGACTTAATATCTACAGCAAAGTATTTAGTAGCAAAGTAATATGGAAGTAGCGGTAACGGTTGCAAAAGTAACAGTAGTAGTTTTTGTAGTGATTGTAACAGTGGCAACAGAAAAGTAACTAAGCAAAGATCAATATGTGAAAAGCTCGTAGGTAATGGATCAGTGATGGATAATTATGTCAGATGCGATTCCTCATGCAACAGTTATAACATAGGGTGACACAGAACTAGCTTCAGTTCATCAATGTAATGTAGGCATGTATTCCGAATATAGTCATACGTGCTTATGGAAAAGAACTTGCATGGCATCTTTTGTCCTACCCTCCCGTAGCAGCGGGGTCCTATTGGAAACTAAGGGATATTAAGGCCTCCTTTTAATATAGTACCGGAACAAAGCATTAACACTTGGTGAATACATGAACTCCTCAAACTACGGTCATCACCGGGAGTGGTCCCAATTATTATCACTTCGGGGTTATCGGATCATAACACATAGTAGGTGACTATTGACTTGCAAAATAGGATCAAGAACTCACATATATTCATGAAAACATAATAGGTTCAGATCTGAAATCATGGCACTCGGGCCCTAGTTACAAGCATTAAGCATACAAAGTCATAGTAACATCAATCTTAGAACATAATGGATACTAGGGATCAAACCCTAACAAAACTAACTCGATTACATGGTAAATCTCATCCAACCCATCATCGTCCAGCAAGCCTACGATGGAATTACTCACGCACGGTGGTGAGCATCATGAAATTGGTGATGGAGGAAGGTTGATGATGACGACAGATTCCCCTCTCCGGAGCCCCGAACGGACTCCAGATCAGCCCTCCCGATGAAGATTAGGGCTTGGCGCTGGCTCCGTATCATAAAATGCGATGAATCTTTCTCTCTGTTTTTTTCTCCCTGAACGTGAATATATAGAGTTGGAGTTGACGTCGGTGGAGCCTCAGGGGGCCCACGAGGCAGGTGGCGTGCCCTGCACCCTCGTGGATATGGTGTGGGCCCCCTGGTGTTGATTCTTTCGCCGGTATTTTTTATAAATTCCAAAACGTGTCTCCGTAAATTTCCAGGTCATTTCGAGAACTTTTATTTCTGCACAAGAATAACACCATGGCAATTCTGTTGAAAAAAACATCGGTCCGGGTTTGTTCCATTCAAATCATGCAAGTTAGAGTCCAAAACAAGGTAAAAAGTGTTTGGAAAAGTAGATACGATGGAGACGTATCAACTCCCCCAAGATTAAACCTTTGCTTGTCCTCAAGCAATTCAGTTAACAAACTGAAAGTGATAAAGAAAAACTTTTACAAACTCTGTTTGATCTTGTTGTTGCAAATATGTAAAGCCAGCATTCAAGTTTTCAGCAAAGATTATGAACTAACTATATTCACAATAACATTTAGGTTTCATGTTTACTCATATCAATGGCATAATCGTCTAGCGAGCAATAATAATAAATCTCGGATGACAAAACTTTCTCAAAATCATAATATGATATAACAAGATGGTATCTCGCTAGCCCTTTCTGAGACCGCAAAACATATATGCAGAGCACCTCTGAAGATCAAGGACTGACTAAACATTGTAATTCATGGTAAAAGAGATCCAGTCACAGTCATACTCAATGTAAATTAATAGTAATGCATGCACATGACAGCGGTGCTCTTCAACTGGTGCTTTTTAATAAGAGGATGATGACTCAACATAAAAGTAAATAGACAGGCCCTTCTCAAAGGGAAGCAGGGATTTGCAGAGGTGCCAGAGCTCGAGTTTTGAAACAGATATAAATAATATTTTGAGTAGGGATGGCAATTTTATCCACGGATCTGGATATCCATGGATACCCGACCCGGTTGGGCAAGGGTATGGAGAACATTTTCGCCCATGGGTCCATGGATATGGATACCCATGAACAGCCAGGTTGGGCATGGTTATAGTTTGTGCTCCATGGATACCCATATGACATGTGGGGCCATATGCCAGTGATAGTAGAAAGAGCGAATCAATGGGAAGTGGCGGGAAATATGCAACTTGTTCCATGAGCTATATGCTGGAGAATCAACCTCTGGTATGTCACACTTAAGGACTCATTGTATTACTTGTTGCCTACTTATGCATGTAGCTTATGTTGTCATTTGTGAGTGAATGATGATGAGTTAATTTGCTCTTTTGAAGGCTTCATGCTGACTTTTCTATGCCCATGGAGCTCCATGGGTATGTGGGTATCCAGTGGGTTTGGACATGGGCACAAGTTTTGCCCATGGATAATTTGATGGATGGGCATAGGGTAGGAAGATGGGTCATGGGTTCGATTTTGACCAGCTCCACCCGCCCCAAACCCGACCCATTGCCATCCCTAATTTTGAGTGGTATACTTTCATTATTAACATAACAACCAAGAGATCTCGATATCTTCCATGCTACACACATTATAGGCGGTTCCCAAACAGAATGGTAAAGTTTATACCCCCCACCACCAAAAAACATCAATCCATGGCTTGTCCGAAACAATGGGTGCCTCCAACTAACAACAATCCTGGGGGAGTTTTGTTTGCAATTATTTTAATTTAAGCATGGGACTGGGCATCCCGGTTACGAGCCATTTTCTCGTGAATGATGAGCGGATTCTACTCATCGTGAGAATAACCCACCTAGCATGGAAGATATAGACAAGCCTAGTTGATACATGAGCTATTCGAGCATACAAAACAGAATTTCATTTGAAGGTTTAGCGTTTGGCACATACAAATTTACTTGGAATGGCAGGTAGATACCACTTATAGGAAGGTATGGTGGACTCATTGATAACCCACAAGTATAGGGGATCGCAACAGTTTTCGATAAGTAAGAGTGTCGAACCCAACGAGGAGCTAAAGGTAGAACAAATATTCCCTCAAGTTCTATCGACCACCGATACAACTCTACGCACGCTTGACGTTCGCTTTACCTAGAACAAGTATGAAACTAGAAGTACTTTGTAGGTGTTTTCAAAAAGGCTTGCAAGAAGGTAAAGAGCACGAAAATAAAACTAGGGGCTGTTAAGGTAAAGAAGCAACTAAAGTAAATATAGCGAGTGTGGAAAAGTGGTGGTAGGAGTTGCGAAATTGCCCCTTAGCAATTGACTACTTTACTAGACCGATAGCAAGTATTATGTGGGAGAGGCCACTGCTAGCATGCCATCCCTTACTTGGAATTCTATGCAGTTATGATTGGAACTATTAGCAAGCATCCACAACTACTAATGTTCATTAAGGTAAAACCCAACCATAGCATTAAGATATATTGGTCCCCCTTCAATCCCGTATGCATCAATTTCTATGCTAGGTTGAAGCTTCTGTCACTCTTGCCCTCCAATACATAGTCCTATCAACATACAACTAACCCTATGGTGTGATCCATGCGCCGCGCTCATATGATGCGCACCAAAGGACAGCAACATAACCACAAGCAAATTAAATCAATCATAGCAATTCATCAACCACCGATAGGACAACGAAAATCTACTCAGACATCATAGGATGGCAACACATCATTGGATAATAATATGAAGCATAAAACACCATGTTCAAGTAGAGGGTACATCGGGTTACGGGAGAGTGGACCACTGTAGATAGAGGGGGAAGGTGATGGAGATGTTGGTGAAGATGGCGGAGGTGTTGGTGAATTTCGCGGTGATGATGATGGCCACGACGGCGTTTCGGCGCCACCGGAGGAGAGGGGGGAGGGGGCCCCTTCTTCCTCTTCTTCCTTGTCCTCCTCCCTAGATGGGAGAAGGGTTTCCCCTCTGGTCCTTGGCCTCCATGGCATGGGAGGGGCGAGAGCCCCTCCGAGATTGGATCTATCTCTCTGTTTCTCTCTGGTTCTGCGTTCTCTTCTGGCCCTGTTTCACCGTTTCGTATATATATGGAGATCTGTAACTCCGATTGGCCTGAAACCTTCGCCGTGATTTTTTCCCGAATATTAGCTTTCTTGCGGCAAAAGAAGAGCGTCAACTGCCTTACGGTGGGCTCACGAGGGTAGGGGCGCGCCCTAGGGGGGGGGGGGGCGCCCCCTGCCTCATGACCACCTCGGGCATTGGTTCGCGTTGATTTTCCTTCCGAATTTTCCATATTTTCCAAAAATAAGCTCCGTCCATTTTTATCCCGTTTGGACTCCGTTTGATATGGATATTCTGCGAAACCAAAAACATGCAATAGACAGGAACTGGCACTGGGCACTGGATCAATATGTTAGTCCCAAAAATAATATAAAAAGTTGCCAAAAACTATATGAAAGTTGAATAATATTGGCATGGAACAATCAAAAATTATAGATACGACGGAGACGTATCAGCATCCCCGAGCTTAATTCCTGCTTGTCCTCGAGTAGGTAAATGATAAAAAAGATAATTTTTGATGTGGAATGCTACCTAGCATAATCTTGATCACATATCTAATCATGGCATGAATATTAAGACACGAGTGATTCAAAGCAATAATCTATCTTTTGACATAAAAACAATAATACTTCAAGCCTACTAATAAAGCAATCATGTCTTTTCTAAATAACAAGGCCAAAGAAAGTTATCCCTACAAAATCATATAGTCTGGCTATGCTCCATCTTCACCACACAAAATATTCAAATCATGCACAACCCCGATGACAAGCCAAGCAATTGTTTCATACTTTTGACATTCTCAAACCTTTTCAACTTTCACGCAATACATGAGCGTGAGCCATGAACATAGCACTATAGGTGGAATAGAATATGATGATGGAGGTTATGTGGAGAAGACAAAAAAGGAGAAAGTCTCACATCAACTAGGCGTATCAACGGGCTATGAAGATGCCCATTAATAGATATCAATGTGAGGAGTAGGGATTGCCATGCAACGGATGCACTAGAGCTATAAGTATATGAAAGCTCAAACTGAAACTAAGTGGGTGTGCATCCAACTTGCTTGCTCATGAAGACCTATGGCATTTGAGGAAGCCCATCGTTGGAATATACAAGCCAAGTTATATAATGAAAATTGCCACTAGTATATGAAAGTGATAACTCAAGAGACTCTCTCTATGAAGAACATGGTGCTACTTTGAAGCACAAGTGTGGTAAAAAGGATAGTAACATTGCCCCTTCTCTCTTTTTCTCTCATTTTTTTGTTTTCTTTTGTTTTCTTTTTTTGGGCCTTCTCTTTTTTTGCCTTTCTTTTATTATTATTTTTTATTTTTTCGTCCGGAGTCTCATCCCGACTTGTGGGGGAATCATAGTCTCCATCATCCTTTCCTCACTGGGGCAATGCTCTAATAATGATGATCATCACACTTTTATTTACTTACAACTCAATATTACAACTCGATATGAATGCCTCCGGCGGTGTACCGGGATGTGCAATGATCTAGCGTAGCAATGACATCAAAAAACGGACAAGCCATGAAAACATCATGCTAGCTATCTTACGATCATGCAAAGCAATATGACAATGAATGCTCAAGTCATGTATATGATGATGATGGAAGTTGCATGACAATATATATCAGAATGGCTATGGAAATGCCATGATAGGTAGGTATGGTGGCTGTTTTGAGGAAGGTATATGGTGGGTTTATGGCACCGGCGAAAGTTGTGCGGTACTAGAGAGGCTAGCAATGATGGAAGGGTGAGAGTGCGTATAAATCATGGACTCAACATTAGTCATAAAGAACTCACATACTTATTGCAAAAATCTATTAGTCATCGAAACAAAGTACTACGCGCATGCTCCTAGGGGGATAGATTGGTAGGAAAATACCATCGCTCGTCCCCAACCGCCACTCATAAGGAAGACAATCAATAAATAAATCATGCTCCGACTTCGTTACATAACGGTTCACCATACGTGCATGCTACGGGAATCACAAAACTCAACACAAGTATTTCTACAATCCACAACTACCCACTAGCATGACTCTAATATCACCATCTTTATATCGCAAAACTATTGCGAGGAATCAAACATATCATATTCAGTGATCTACAAGTTTTATGTAGGATTTTATGACTAACCATGTGAATGACCAGTTCCTGTCATCTCTCTAAATAGATATAAGTGAAGCAAGAGAGTTTAATTCTTTCTACAAAAGATATGCCCACGCTCTAACAAATATAAGTGAAGCAAAAGAGCATTCTGCAAATGGCGGTTGTCTAAGTGAAGAGAAAGAGGCAATCCAAACTTTAAATGATATAAGTGAAGCACATGAAGCATTCTATAAAGCCATACTCAAAAGACATAAGTGAAGTGTAAAGAGCATTCTATAAATCAACCAAGGACTATCTCATACCATCATGGTGCATAAAAATAAAAATAAAAACCTAAATGCAAAAGACGCTCCAAGACTTGCACATATCGCATGAACGAAACGAATCCGAAAACATACCGATACTTGTTGAAGAAAGAGGGGATGCCTTCCCAGCATCCCCAAGCTTAGACGCTTGAGTCTCCTTGAATATTTACTTGGGGTGCCTCGGGCATCCCCAAGCTTGAGCTCTTGCCTCTCTTCCTTCTTCTCACATCGAAACCTTCTCAATCATCGAACACTTCATCCACACAAAACTTCAACAGAAAACTCGGTAAGATTCGTTAGTATAATGAAGCAAATCACTACTCTAAGTACTGTTGCAAACCAATTCATATTTTGTTTTTGCATTGTGTATACTCTAGTATAACTTTTTCATGGCTTAATCCACTGATATAAATTGATAGTTTCATCAAAACAAGAAAACTATGCATCAAAAACAGAATCTGTCTAAAACAGAACAGTCTGTAATAATTTGAACATTCACCACACTTTTATTACTTGAAAAATTCTACAAAAATTAGGAAAAATAAAAAATTTGTATAGGAAGACAGTGCAAAAAGAATCAGAACCATTCGACGTTCCAGCTAAAAATGTAAAATCGCGTACTACAGCCAAAGTTTCTGTCCTCCACCGTACAAACCATCAAGCAAATGCAAACATCCTAAAGGCAAACCTTGGCACATTATTTTTATAATACAATGGAATTGTACAAGGGGATAATTATTTTTATTGAAAAGTTTCTGTAATCAAGATTCACAAAGTTCCCGTGAGCATGAACAAAGTTCAAGGAGCTCTCCCACTTCAACAATGCGTGTCTTTCTCACTTTCACTTTCCTTTTTGAAAAAGTTTTGGGTTCCCCTCTTTATTTTTGTTGTTTTTAAACTATACAAAAGAACTCAACAGAAATAAATGACTCTCTAAAACTTCTGGGTTGTCTCCCTGGCAGCGCTTTCTTTAAAGACATTAAGCTAGGCATATAGTGCTCAAGTAATGGATCCACCCGGATCCCAAGGTATATCAAAGCCAATTTTAATTAACAACGATTTAGCATTTTGTAGTGAGCACAAAGTAACATATATCATGTAACAACGAAGTCTAACTCTCTTCCTATGCATCGGCATGTCATAAAAGAACAATTCATGCACACATAGTAAAGGCCAATGCATAGTATAAACAGTTTCTTGCAATTTTATCATATTGGAAACATAGAGAGGTGGAGATATAGTTCCTTTCTCATAATAATTGCAAGTAGGAGCAGCAAGCACATGCATATTATATTCATCAAAATCATCATGTGCAACGGTAAAAGGCAACCCATCAATATAATCCTTAATAAGTGCAAACTTCTCCGATATAGTGTAGTCGGGAGAATTCAAAAAGATAATAGGACTATCATGTATGGGTGCAATACAACAATTTCATGTTTAACATAAGGAACTATAGCAAGTTCATCTCCATAAGCATAATTCATATTGGCATCTTGGCCATAAGCATAGCAAGCATCATCAAAAAGGGATATTTCAAAAGAATCGACGGGATCATAGCAATTATCATAGCATTCATCCTTCGGTAAGCACGAAGGGAAATTAAACAATGTATGAGTTTAAGAGTTACTCTCATTAGAAGGTGGGCACAGGTGATCAATCCGCTCTTCCTCCTTTTGTTCTTCGCTCTCCTCCTCATCTTTCTCATCCAATGAGCTCACAGTTTCATCAATTTCTTCTTCCATAGACTCCTGCAAAATATTAGTCTCTTCTTGGACAGTGGAGTAGTCCTCAATATATAGTTTAATATAAGCATTAGAAGCATAATTCTCATAACAATATTCAAGTATGGCAAAATTTTCAGATTTGTGAAGAGTATCATCATACTTTTTAATCAAAGAAGCAATTTCAGAAGCACCCTTAAAAGCAACAAATTCTTCAATTTGTTGAACATCATAGTAATTATAAACACCCCTAGCATACGAAGATACGATTCCATTATTACTAAAATCACATTGATAGGGAAGGTGTTTCTTAGGGTTTTTAGAACAGCAAGTAAAATCATATATTTCACATAAATTCCAAGCATAGCATTGCAAACATTGAATTTGACTCCATAATAGTTTCCCTTTTTCAGATATACGGTGTCGCACATAACAAGAATGCTCATCTAAAGATTTGCCCTCAACTAAGCTAGTTGGGGTTTCGGCACGAGCACAAAGGGATCGAAGATGATCCAAGTAAAAAGCTTCAGCAGTGTGATAGATTTTGAGTGGTTCTTCAACCATTGATTCAGTAGGTACAACTAATTTTTTTGGTATTTTGCATTTCCTACCCATAAGTAAAGATAGAAAACAACTAAGAACAGCAAATAAAAATTACTTAGTGATAAAGCAAACAAGCACACACGAGAATATTCACCCCACGCTATTGCTCCCCAGCAACGACGCCAGAAAAAGATCTTGATAACCCACAAGTATAGGGGATCGCAACATTTTTCGATAAGTAAGAGTGTCGAACCCAACGAGGAGCTAAAGGTAGAACAAATATTCCCTCAAGTTCTATCGACCACCGATACAACTCTACGCACGCTTGACGTTGGCTTTACCTAGAACAAGTATGAAACTAGAAGTACTTTGTAGGTGTTTTCAGAAAGGCTTGCAAGAAGGTAAAGAGCACGAAAATAAAACTAGGGGCTGTTAAGGTAAAGAAGCAACTAAAGTAAATACAGCGAGTGTGGAAAATTGGTGGTAGGAGTTGTGAAATTGCCCCTTAGCAATTGACTACTTTACTAGACCGATAGCAAGTATTATGTGGGAGAGGCCACTGCTAGCATGTCATCCCTTACTTGGAATTCTATGCACTTATGAATGGAACTATTAGCAAGCATCCGCAACTACTAATGTTCATTAAGGTAAAACCCAACCATAGCATTAAGATATATTGGTCCCCCTTCAATCCCGTATGCATCAATTTCTATGCTAGATTGAAGCTTCTGTCACTCTTGCCCTCCAATACATAGTTCTATCAACATACAACTAACCCTATGGTGTGATCCACGCGCGTGCTCATATGATGGGCACCAAAGGACACCAACATAACCACAAGCAGATTAAATCAATCATAGCAATTCATCAACCACCGATAGGACAACGAAAATCTACTCAGACATCATAGGATGGCAACACATCATTGGATAATAATATGAAGCATAAAGCACCATGTTCAAGTAGAGGGTACAGCGGGTTGCGGGAGAGTGGACCACTGTAGATAGAGGGGGGAAGGTGATGGAGATGTTGGTGAGGATGGCGGAGGTGTTGGTGAAGATCGCGGTGATGATGATGATGGCCACGGCGGCGTTCCGACGCCACCGGAGGAGAGGGGGAGAGGGGCCCCCTTCTTCCTCTTCTTCCTTGTCCTCCTCCCTAGATGGGAGAAGGGTTTCCCCTCTGGTCCTTGGCCTCCATGGCATGGGAGGGGCGAGAGCCCCTCCGAGATTGGATCTATCTCTCTGTTTCCCTCTGGTTCTGTTTCACCATTTCGTATATATATGGAGATCCGTAACTTCGATTGGCCTGAAACCTTCGCCATGATTTTTTTTCGAATATTAGCTTTCTTGCGGCAAAAGAAGAGCGTCAACTGCCTTATGGTGGGCTCACGAGGGTAGGGGCACGCCCTAGGGGGGGGGCGCCCCCTGCCTCGTGACCACCTCGGGCACTGGTTCGCGTTGATTTTCCTTCCGAATTATCCATATTTTCCAAAAATAAGCTCCGTCCGTTTTTATCCCGTTTGGACTCCGTTTGATATGGATATTCTGCGAAACCAAAAACATGCAACAAACAGGAACTGACACTTGGCACTGGATCAATATGTTAGTCCCAAAAATAATATAAAAAGTTGCCAAAAAGTATATGAAAGTTGAATAATATTGGCATGGAACAATCAAAAATTATAGATACGACGGAGACGTATCACTCATATGGAATAACTTTGGGGTTTATGGAGTGGATGCACAAGCAGTATTACTGCTTAGTACAAGTGAATGCTAGAAAAAGACTCGGAAGCGACCAACAAAGAGCGACAACAGTCATGAACATGCATTGAAATTAATCAAGAATGAGTAGGATATAATTCATCATGAGCATAAATATCGTGGAGGCTATGTTGATTTTGTTTCAACTACATGCGTGAACATGTGCCAAGTCAAGCCACTCGAATCGTTGAAAGGAGGATACCACCCTATCATACCACATCACAACCATTTTAATAGCATGTTGGCACATGATACATCTCCGTCGTATCTATAATTTTTGATTGTTCCATGCCAATATTCTACAACTTTCATATACTTTTGGCAACTTTTTATACTATTTTTAGGACTAACATATTGATCCAGTGCCCAGTGCCAGTTCCTCTTTGTTGCATGTTTTTTGTTTCGCAGTAAATCCATATCAAACGGAGTCCAAACGGGATAAAAACTGATTGAGATTTTTTTGGGATATATGTGATTTTTGGGAAGAAAAATCAATGCGAGACGATGCCCGAGGGGGCCACGAGGCAGGGGGAGCACCCTGGGCCCTTGTGGCCACACCGTAAGGTAGTTGATGCCCTTCTTTCGCCACAAGAAAGCTAATATCCGGATAGAGATCGTGTTAAAGTTTCAGCCCAATCGGAGTTACGAATCTCCGGGAATATAAGAAACGGTGAAAGGGCAGAATCCCAGAATGCAGAAAGAGAGAGAGAGAGACAGATCCAATCTCGGAGGGGCTCTCGCCCCTCCCACGCCATGGAGACCATGGACCAGAGGGGAAACCCTTCTCCCATCTAGGGAGAAGGTCAAGGAATAAGAAGGAGGAGGGGGGCTCTCTCCCCCTCGCTTCCGGTGGCGCCGGAACATCGCCGGGGGCCATCATCATCATCACCGCAATCTACACCAACACCTCCGCCATCTTCACCAACATCTCCATCACCTTCCCCCCTCTATCTAAAGTGGTCCACTCTCCCGCAACCCGATGTACCCTCTACTTGAACATGGTGCTTTATGCTTCATATTATTATCCAATGATGTGTTGCCATCCTATGATGTCTGAGTAGATTTTTGTTGTCCTATCAGTGATTGGTGAATTACTATGATTGATTTAATTTGCTTGTGGTTATGTTGCTGTCCTTTGGTGCCCATCATATGAGCGCGTGCGTGGATCACACCATAGAGTTAGCTGTATGTTGATAGGACTATGTATTGGAGGGCAAGAGTGACAGAAGCTTCAACCTAGCATAGAAATTGATGCATACAAGATTGAAGGGGGACCAATATGTCTTAATGCTATGGTTGGGTTTTACCTTAATGAACGTTAGTAGTTGTGGATGCTTGCTAATAGTTCCAATCATAAGTGCATAGAATTCCAAGTCAGGGATGACATGCTAGCAGTGGCCTCTCCCACATAAAACTTGCTATCGGTCTAGTAAAGTAGTCAATTGCTTAGGGAAAAATTTGCAACTCCTACCACCACTTTTCCACACTCGCTATACTAACTTTATTGCTTATTTACCTAAACAGCCCCTACTTTTTATTTACGTGCTCTTTATATTCTTGCAAACCTATCCAACAACACCTACAGAGTACTTCTAGTTTTATACTTATTCTAGGTAAAGCAAACATTAAGCATGTGTAGAGTTGTATCAGTGGTCGATAGAACTTGAGGGAATATTTGTTCTACCTTTAGCTCCTCGTTGGGTTCGACACTCTTACTTATCGAAAGAGGCTACAATTGATCCCCTATACTTGTGGGTTATCAAGACCTTTTTCTGGCGCCGTTGCCGAGGAGCAATAGTGTGGGGTGAATATTCTCGTGTGTGCTTGTTTGCTTTATCACTAAGTAATTTTTATTTGCTGTTCTAAGTTGTTTTCTATCTTTAGTTGTGGGTAGGAAACGCAAAATACCAAAAAAATTAGTTGTACATGCTACACCAATGGTTGAAGAACCACTCAAAATCTATCACACTCTTGAAGCTTTTTACCTGGATCATCTTCGATCCCTATGTGCTCGTGTTGAAACTCAAACTAGCTTAGTTGAGGGCAAATCTTTAGATGAGCATGCTTGTTATGTCCGACACCGCTTATCTCAAAAAGGGTAACTTCTATTGGATCAAATTCATCGTTTGCAATGCTATGCTTGGAATTTATGTGAAATTTATGATTTTACTTGTTGTTCTGAAGACCCTAAGAAACACCTTCCCTACCAATGTAAGTTTAGTGATAATGGAATCGTATCTTCGTATGCTAAGGGTGTTTATAATTACTATGATGTTCAACAAATTGAAGAATTTGTTGCTTTTAAGGGTGCTTATGAAATTGCTTCTTTGATTGGAAAGTATGATGCTACTCTTCACAAATCTGAAAATTTTGCCATACTTAAATATTGTTATGATAATTATGCTTCTAATGCCTATGTTAAACCATATATTGAAGACTCCTCCGATGTCCAAGAAGAGACTAATATTTTGCAGGAGTCTATGATAGAAGAAATTGATGAAACTGTGAGCTCATTGGATGAAAAAGATGAGGAGGAGAGCGAAGAACAAAAGGAGGAAGAGCGGATTGATCACCTGTGCCCACCTTCTAATGAGAGTAACTATTTATCTCATACATTGTTTAATTTCCCTTCGTGCTTACCGAAGGATGAATGCTATGATGATTGTTATGATCCTGTTGATTCTCTTGAAATATCCCTTTTTGATGATGCTTGCTATGCTTGTGGCCAAGATGCCAATATGAATTATGCTTATGGAGATGAACTTGCTATAGTTCCTTATGTTAAACATGAAATTGTTGCTATTGCACCCACGCGTGATAGTCCTATTATCTTTTTGAATTCTCACAACTACATTATATCAGAGAAGTTTACCTTTATTAAGGATTATATTGATGGGTTGTGTTTTACTACTACACATGATGATTTTTATAGATATAATATGCATGTGCTTGCTGCTCCAACTTGCAATTATTATGAGAGAGGAACTACATCTCCGCCTCTTTATGTTTCTAACACGATAAAATTGCAAGAAACTGTTTATACAATGCATTGGCCTTTACTATGTGTCCATGAATTGTTCTTTTATGACATGCCGATGCATAGGAAGAGAGTTAGACTTCGTCATTGCTTGATATATGTTGCTTTGTGCTCACTACTAAATGTCAAATCATTGCTAATTCAAATTGGCTTTGATATACCTTGGGATCCGGGTGGATCCATTACTTGAGCACTATATGCCTAGCTTAATGGCTTTAAAGAAAGCGCTGCCAGGGAGACAACTCGGAAGTTTTAGAGAGTCATTTATTTCTGCTGTGTGCTTTTATAAGGTTTAAAAATAAAAATAATGTGCCAAGGTTTGCCTTTAGGATGTTTTAGATTGCTTGTTGGTTTGTCTGTAGTGCGTGGTTTTACATTTTTTACTGGAACGTCAAACGGTTCTGAAACTTTTTGCACTGCCTTTCTATACATTTTTTTAATCTTTTTCCTAATTTTGGTGGAATTTTTGGAGTACCAGAGGTATGTTGAATGTTCAGATTATTACAGACTGTTCTGTTTTAGACAGATTCTGTTTTCGATGCATAGTTTGCTTGTTTTGATGAAACTATCAATTTATATCAGTGGATTAAGCCATGGAAAAGTTATATTATAGTAGATATAATGCAAAAACAAAATATGAATTGGTTTGCAATAGTACTTAGAGTAGTGATTTGCTTTATTATACTAACGGATCTTACCGAGTTTTCTGTTGAGTTTTGTGTGGATGAAGTGTTCGAAGATCGAGGAGGTCTCGATGCGAGGAGAATAATGAGAGGCAAGAGCTCAATCTTGGGGATGCCCAAGGCACGCCAAGTAAATATTCAAGGAGACTCAAGCGTCTAAGCTTGGGGATACCTCGGAAGGCATCCCATCTTTCTTCAACAAGTATCGGTATGTTTTTGGATTCGTTTCGTTCATGTGATATGTGCAATCTTGGAGTGTCTTTTGCATTTAGTTTTCATTTTTATGCACTGTAGGATCTAGAAGTAGATGTGTCTAGAGGGGGGGGGGTGATTAGACACTTAGTGCTAAAGTTGCAATTTTTAGGCCTTTTTGGTTTGAGTGGAGTTTTAGGCACAATTTTAACATACACAATACATATCAAGCAAGCATGCAAAGAGTATATGAGCAGCGGAATGTAAAGCATGCAACTTGCAAGAATGTAAGGGGAAGGGTTTGGAGAATTCAAACGCAATTGGAGACACGGATGTTTTTCCCGTGGTTCGGATAGGTGGTGCTATCCTACATCCACGTTGATGGAGACTTCAACCCACGAAGGGTAACGGTTGCGCGAGTCCACGGAGGGCTCCACCCACGAAGGGTAATGGTTGGCGAGTCCACGGAGGGCTCCACCCACGAAGGGTCCACGAAGAAGCAACCACCCACGAAGGGTCCACGAAGAAGCAACCTTGTCTATCCCACCATGGCCATCGCCCACGAAGGACTTGCCTCACTAGCGGTAGATCTTCACGAAGTAGACGATCTCCTTGCCCTTACAAACTCCTTGGTTCAACTCCACAATCTTGTCGGAGGCTCCCAAGTAACACCTAGCCAATCTAGGAGACACCACTCTCCAAGAAGTAACAAATGGTGTGTTGATGATGAACTCCTTGCTCTTGTGCTTCAAATGATAGTCTCCCCAACACTCAACTCTCTCTCATAGGATTTGGATTTTGTGGAAAGAAGATTTGAGTGGAAAGCAACTTGGGGAAGGCTAGAGATCAAGATTCATATGGTAGGAATGGAATATCTTGGTCTCAACACATGAGTAGGTGGTTCTCTCTCAGAACATATGAGTTGGAATTATGTATGTGTTCTGATGGCTCTCTCCATGAATGAAGAGGAGGTGGAGGGGTATATATAGCCTCCACACAAAATCCAACCGTTACACACAGTTTTCCAATCTCGGTGGGACCGAATCAACAAACTCGGTCGGACCGAAAAGGTAAACCTAGTGACCGTTAGAGATTTTCGGTGGGACTGACATGCAACTCGGTAGGACCGATATGGTTAGGGTTTGGGCATAACGTAATTTCGGTGAGACCGATTACACAAACTCGGTGAGACCGAGTTTGGTAATAAGCTAACCAGAGAGTTAGTCAGGTAAACTCGGTGGGACCGATTTGCTCTTTCGGTGAGACCGAAAAGTTACAAAAAGGAAACAAAGAGTTTACACTGCAATCTCGGTGGGACCGATTCACTCTTTCGGTGAGACCGAAAAGTTACGAAAGGGAAACAGAGAGTTTGCAATCCCATCTCGGTGAGACCGAGATCCCTATCGGTAGAACCGAATTGCTAGGGTTTGGCAGTGGCTTATGACAAGTGAAACTCGGTGGCGCCGGATAGAAAGAATCGGTAGGACCGAGTTTGGCTTAGGGTTTAGGTCATATGTGGATATGGGAAAGTAGTTGAGGGTTTTGGAGCATATCACTAAGCACATGAAGCAAAAGGCTCATTAAGCAACACCTCATCCCTCCTTGATAGTATTGGCTTTTCCTAAAGACTCAATGTGATCTTGGATCACTAAAATATAAAATGAAGAGTCTTGAGCTTTTGAGCTTGAGCCAATCCTTTGTCCTTAGCATCTTGAAGGAGTTCCCACAACCTTTAGTCCATGCCACTCCATTGTTGAACTTATCTGAAACATGCTAGATAGAAATGTTAGTCCAACAAGAGATATGTTGTCATCAATTATCAAAACCACCTAGGGAGCACTTGTGCTTTCAATCTCCCTCATTTTGGTAATTGATGGCAACATACATCAAAGCTTTAGATAAAGATATAAAGAACAGCAAGTAAAGCTTTGGAAGGACATGTAACAAGCATAGGCTCCCCCTACATGTATGCACTCATGTAAATATGAAATATAGAGGCATTTGAGAGCATAACCATGACAGAGTAGGCAATGTGTTACATGTATCTTGGCCATATGCATCAGAGCAAAAGATTATCACGGAAAATACCTTCATGCTCATGAGTCCTTCTTGCAAACAGTATGTACATAAGCAAGAACTCCTCATACTCATGATTTTGATGCATATACTTACCTTGTGGTCTTGAGTTGGCTTAGGATGGAATGAACCTGCACAAACAAAGTTAGATAACACAGGTACATCCACTAGCCAGAGCAAACAAAAGAAACGACAAGAATACCAAGACTGGGATGACATGTAGAGAGTGAGTACAAGGTACCACATTGGATTCAACATGTCCCCAAGAATAAAGATATGCAATGAATTTGACTGATTTCTTTCCCTTAGGTGTCTTGCTCCCCCAGAATCTTACATGGGATATTGGGAGAAGATAAGGAACAACAAATCAGAGCTGAAAGATACAAATGAACATGTCTTTCCCCCTAAAAAGACATGTGACATCTCTCCTCTTGAACATCAAGCATCAAGCATCTGGGATCCTTGAGTATTCTCTCCCCTGGAAGTCTCTCTCTCCCCCTTAATACTTTCTCTCTTGTAGGTTTGGTCCTTGAGACTTTTTCTCTCCCTTGATGTGATCTCTCTCTCCTACAAGCTTTGATGTGATCTCTCTCTCCCCCTTTGACATCAATTTCCAAGAAGGGCTTTCTGGAATCCGTCGTATAGGTTTGGTCCTTGAGACTCAGCACAAAGCAATGGATAAAACTGTGATGCTTGTAGAGGACAAGATTCATTGAGTAGAGCTGGATCAGAAGAAATATAGAACAAGTGGCAAACTGTTTTTCCTGTTGCGAAGTCGGTGGCACCGAGTGGTATGTTTCGGTGGCACCAAAAAGATTCGGTTGGATCGAAAATTACAAGTCAGTGAAACCGAGTTCACACAGAGAAAAACACTTGTCACCTCAGCTCACTAGACATGTAGGATCTCACAAAGATTTGCAATGAATTACCTGAAGGATTTGCAAGGAATTAAATGCAAAAAATGCAGAACATAAACAGAAAGAAAAGAGAAGAGACTGAAAAATCTAGATGGAGTTTTTTTTGTTTTTGAAAAAGAGAAAGAAACTAAACATGCATGAGATACACACAAAAAGAACACAAGAGAACTTCATCTAGAGTTGGGCGGTGACATAGTCACCTATGTTAGAGTATATTGACTTAGGAGTCAAGTGAGAACACTTGATCATAGGTCATACTCATCGTTTAAGCTCAAAATGGGGTTACCATTTTTCGTTTAAGCATCTTGATGTATTCACATCTTGTTGAGTTGCTTTGACTCATGTCTTGGAGTAAAGCTTCTCTAAGATGGAATAACATACCTTGGGTGGTGGTGTGGTTCTTGCTCATGTAGTTGAACTTGTATGGGTGCTCAAGGTTGATGTAGCTCATCAAGAGTTGAGAGTACCACTTGGAGTTTGAGTTCATCTACCTACATGGGTTAGTTCTTGCAAGGAAGAGCACTTGTGCATCCAAAAATGAAAATCATGAAGCTCAATATAGAATTTGTCAAAGGATATGTTTGAATGGTTTTGTGCTTCCTTGTCTTCAACCGCCATTGTGTAGAGACTTGGTGATGTAAAGATTGCTCAAGATGTGAGTGAGTCGCAATCTCATGGAATTAGATTCAACCAAGCACCTACATGGGTTAGACAACATGCAAGGTACAAATATATCCAAGACATAAGATAGTCATCATAAGAGATATATCATGGATTAGTCATAAGCTCATGTCTTGCATGTATCCAATGGAGTTTCTACTCCAAGTTAGAAGCATCAATGATGTTCAATTCACCTCTCAACCTGCAAAATACTTTCTCATCAAGAGGTTTAGTAAATATATCCGCTAATTGCTTATCGGTGCGAACGTGCTTAAGATTAATGTCACCCTTAGCAACATGATCTCGAATGAAATGATGAGGAACTTCAATATGCTTAGTTCGAGAATGTTGTACAGGATTATGACCAATTTTGATAGCACTTTCATTGTCACAAAGCAGTGGAACATGTTTCACATAAATCCCATAATCTTTAAGAGTTTGGGTCATCCAAAGTAATTGAGCACAACATGAACCAGCGACAATGTATTCCGCTTCGGCGGTGGATAAGGATACCGAGTTTTGTTTCTTGGAAGACCAAGACACAAGAGATCTACCAAGAAATTGACAAGTACCCGAAGTGGACAACCTTGTTTCCGGCATAATCCGAGTCGGAATAGCCAACAAGATCAAAAGAAGACCTCTTAGGATACCAAATGCCAAAATTTGGTGTATGGATTAAATATCTCACTATCCTTTTCACAACCTTAAGATGACATTCTTTAGGAGCAGCTTGATATCGTGCACACATGCACACACTTAGCATAATATCGGGACGTGAAGCACATAGGTATAACAATGAACCAATCATAGAGCGATAAACCTTTTGATCAACCGGTTCACCATCTTTGGTCAAATCATTATGTCCACTAGTAGGCATGGGTGTAGACATACCTTTGCATTCTTGCATATTGAACTTCTTGAATAAGTCCTTGGTGTACTTCGTTTGAGAGACAAATGTACCTTCCTTAGTTTGCTTGATTTGCAAACCGAGAAAGAATTTGAGTTCACTCATCATAGACATCTCAAACTTCTCTGACATTAGCTTTCCAAACTTTTCACTAAAGAGAGGGTTAGTTGAACCAAATATGATATCATCGACATAAATTTGGCATATAAATAGTTCTCCATTAACCCTTTTAGTAAAAAGAGTAGAATCAATTTTACCAATTTCAAAACCACTTGTAATAAGGAACTTGGTCAAGCATTTATACCATGCTCTAGGATCTTGTTTAAGACCATAAAGAGCTTTGTGAAGTTTGTAAACATGATTTGGTTTCTTAGGATTGATAAAGCCGGGAGGTTGTTTGACATAAACTTCCTCCTCTATTTCACCATTTAGAAAAGCACTTTTAATGTCCATTTGGTACAAGGTGATATTATGGTGATTAGCATAGGCAAGTAAGATGCGAATGGACTCAAGTCTAGCAACGGGAGAATATGTCTCACCATAGTCCATACCTTCGACTTGTGTGTACCCTTGGGCGACGAGACGTGCTTTGTTGCGAACCACTTGTCCATCTTCATCTTGCTTGTTGCGAAACACCCATTTGGTACCAATGATGTTGTGGTTGTTGTCGGGCTTCTCAACCAATTTCCAAACTTGGTTTTTCTCAAAATTGTGTAGCTCTTCATGCATAGCATTTATCCAATCCGGATCTTCCAATGCTTCTTCAACCTTCATAGGTTCAATGCTAGAGATGAATGAATAGTTTTCACAAAAGTTAGCTAAACGAGTTTTTGAGCGAGTGATTCTCCCGGTTTGTATATCATTGAGGATTTGCTCGACGGGATGATCTTTGGCAATTCTTGCTCGAACTCGTGAGAGCTTTTGCTTGGGTCTTTGTTGAACATCTTCTTCATCTTGTTCTTCTTCTTGGCCTTCTTCATTGTTGACGTCGTCGTTCTCTTGTCGTGGTGGAGAAAGAGGTTGTTTATGTTCGTCTTGATGCATTTCCTTGTCTTCTTCATCTTGGTGTGTCCCACTTGTGGATGCTTCCGTGTCGATTCTTGGTTCACCTTGTCGTGAAGTAGAAGCTTCCACTTGGACGGATGAAGTACTCTCCTTCACCTCCGTTGGACGAATTTTGCCAATGGACAAGTCTTGGATTTCTTCTGAAGGGTCTTTGTCTCCTACATCAATTGGCAATTGCTCTACTTGCGAGCCATTAGATTCATCAAACTTCACATCTACCGTCTCTTCAACCTTTCGGGTGAAATTGTTGTAGACACGGTAAGTGTGAGAGTTTGAGCCATAACCAAGTAGAAAACCTTCATGAGATTTAGGAGCAAACTTTGAACGACGATGCTTATCAAGAATGTAGCACTTTGAGCCAAATACTCGAACGTATCCAACTTGGGGTTTGTTACTGGTGAGAAGCTCGTATGCCGTCTTGCCGAGTAGCTTGTGAAGATATAAGCGATTTGTTGCGTGACAAGCTGTCTCAACCACTTCTGCCCAAAAGTGCTTCGGCGTCTTGTATTCATCAAGCATCGTTCTTGCCATTTCAATGAGCGTCCGGTTCTTCCTCTCAACAACTCCATTTTGTTGAGGTGTGTACGTAGCCGAGAACTCGTGTGAAATCCCTTCTTCGTCAAGAAAGGTGTCCACATTTGCGTTCTTGAACTCCGTTCCGTTGTCACTCCGAACCTTCTTGATCTTCACGTCAAACTGATTTTGGGCCTTCCTAGCGAAGTTTCTGAAGATCTTCTGGACCTGCGACTTGTCATTAAGAAAGAACACCCACGTAAATCTTGAAAAATCATCAACTATAACTAGACCAAAAGAATTTCCACCGAGACTCTTGTAGGCGTTGGGACCAAAAAGATCCATATGAAGTAGCTCGAGTGGCCTTCTTGTGGTCATGATGTTCTTCACGGGATGCCTTCCTCCAACCTGTTTACCTGCTTGACAAGCGCTGCAAAGTCTATCCTTATCAAATATGACATCGTTAACTCCAAGGATATGATTTCCTTTAATAAGCTTGTCAAGGTTTCTCATGCCAACGTGACCTAGTCGTCTATGCCACAACCAACCTTTTGAGGATTTAGCAACAAAGCAAGTTTTAGGTTGTGCCTTTTTAGAGAAATCGACAATGTAAAGATCACCTCTACGCATACCCGTAAATACCATTTTATGATTGTCTCGATGAAATACTTGGCAATCTACCTCAGTAAATAGGACATTCAAACCGAAATCAGCAAGTCTAGATACTGAAAGTAAGTTGTAGCTGAGAGATTCAGCGAGCATGACATTTTGAATGGAACTATCATGTGAGATGGACACTTTACCAAGGCCAACCACTTTACCCTTTGAATTATCACCAAAGGTGACATATTTTCGAGGGCCGTCATTTTCAGCAAGCTCACGAAACATCTCTTCATCTCCGGTCATATGATCAGTACATCCACTATCAAGAACCCATTCCTTTCCTCCTGATTCATATCCCCGAAGATTTGCCATAAGACCAAAATGTCTCATTGCATCATCAAGATCGAAGTCACTATCATCATCATCATCATCATCATAGTATCCATGTTCATCATGATCTTGTGACTCATCATTTCCTAGAGAGGGTAATTCATTAGATAAATGATCATCAAAGTGGTCACTTTTATGAATTCTTATAGCTTCGAATATGATATCACTAATGATTCCAACATCTCCTTTAGCATGCTTAAGATTGGTAAGTTCAAATAGACAATTACCAAAACTAGGATCACTAGAGTTCATCTTACTCAAGGAAATAGATTTATGGAGAATTTCATCCAAAGTTTTCAAGGAATGATCGGGAAATCGTTCCTCAAGAAATTTCCATATAGTATAGGCACAATTAAGAGTAGGCAAACTAGAAATCAAATTTTTGGGCAATCCTCTAATGATGAGCTCAATATTTCTAAGATTGCGAATCATGTCAATATCTTCATCTAGGGTAGGACGCAAAGGATCAATATGAGGTGCACAAGGGCTAGCAATATACTTGTTCAAATGATATTGATTGAAAATTACAAGCATCTCATTTTTTCACTCATGAAAATACTCTCCATCAAGAATAGGCACTCTATGTCTAAGACTCCCTAAGGTAGACACATCCATCTTCCTCCAATGGTGATTAAACCAAGGCAATGGATACCAAAGCTCTGATACCACTTGTAGGATCTAGAAGTAGATGTGTCTAGAGGGGGGGTGATTAGACACTTAGTGCTAAAGTTGCAATTTTTAGGCCTTTTTGGTTTGAGTGGAGTTTTGGCACAATTTCAACATACACAATACATATCAAGCAAGCATGCAAAGAGTATATGAGCAGCGGAATGTAAAGCATGCAACTTGCAAGAATGTAAGGGGAAGGGTTTGGAGAATTCAAACGCAATTGGAGACACGGATGTTTTTCCCGTGGTTCGGATAGGTGGTGCTATCCTACATCCACGTTGATGGAGACTTCAACCCACGAAGGGTAACGGTTGCGCGAGTCCACGGAGGGCTCCACCCACGAAGGGTAATGGTTGGCGAGTCCACGGAGGGCTCCACCCACGAAGGGTCCACGAAGAAGCAACCACCCATGAAGGGTCCACGAAGAAGCAACCTTGTCTATCCCACCATGGCCATCGCCCACGAAGGACTTGCCTCACTAGCGGTAGATCTTCACGAAGTAGGCGATCTCCTTGCCCTTAAAAACTCCTTGGTTCAACTCCACAATCTTGTCGGAGGCTCCCAAGTAACACCTAGCCAATCTAGGAGACACCACTCTCCAAGAAGTAACAAATGGTGTGTTGATGATGAACTCCTTGCTCTTGTGCTTCAAATGATAGTCTCCCCAACACTCAACTCTCTCTCATAGGATTTGGATTTTGTGGAAAGAAGATTTGAGTGGAAAGCAACTTGGGGAAGGCTAGAGATCAAGATTCATATGGTAGGAATGGAATATCTTGGTCTCAACACATGAGTAGGTGGTTCTCTCTCAGAACATATGAGTTGGAATTGTGTATGTGTTCTGATGGCTCTCTCCACGAATGAAGAGGAGGTGGAGGGGTATATATAGCCTCCACACAAAATCCAACCGTTACACACAGTTTTCCAATCTCGGTGGGACCGAATCAACAAACTCGGTCGGACCGAAAAGGTAAACCTAGTGACCGTTAGAGATTTTTGGTGGGACTGACATACAACTCGGTAGGACCGATATGGTTAGGGTTTGGGCATAACATAATCTCGGTGAGACCGATTGCACAAACTCGATGAGACCGAGTTTGGTAATAAGCTAACCAGAGAGTTGGTCAGGTAAACTCGGTGGGACCGATTTGCTCTTTCGGTGAGACCGAAAAGTTACAAAAAGGAAACAAAGAGTTTACACTGCAATCTCGGTGGGACCGATTCGCTCTTTCGGTGAGACCGAAAAGTTACGAAAGGGAAACAGAGAGTTTGCAATCCCATCTCGGCGAGACCGAGATCCCTATCGGTAGAACCGAATTGCTAGGGTTTGGCAGTGGCTTATGACAAGTGAAACTCAGTGGCGCCGGATAGAAAGAATCGGTAGGACCGAGTTTGGCTTAGGGTTTAGGTCATATGTGGATATGGGAAAGTAGTTGAGGGTTTTGGAGCATATCACTAAGCACATGAAGCAAAAGGCTCATTAAGCAACACCTCATCCCTCCTTGATAGTATTGGCTTTTCCTAAAGACTCAATGTGATCTTGGATCACTAAAATATAAAATGAAGAGTCTTGAGCTTTTGAGCTTGAGCCAATCCTTTGTCCTTAGCATCTTGAAGGAGTTCTCACAACCTTTAGTCCATGCCACTCCATTGTTGAACTTATCTGAAACATGCTAGATAGAAATGTTAGTCCAACAAGAGATATGTTGTCATCAATTATCAAAACCACCTAGGGAGCACTTGTGCTTTCATGCACCATGCTGGTATGAGATAGTCCTTGGTTGATTTATAGAATGCTCATTGCACTTCACTTATATATTTTGAGTATGGCTTTATAGAATGCTTCATGTGCTTCGCTTATATCATTTGAAGTTTGGATTGCCTGTTTCTCTTCACTTAGAAAACCACCATTTGTAGAATGCTCTTTTGCTTCACTTATATTTGTTAGAGCGTGGGCATATCTTTTATAGAAATAATTAAACTCTCCACTTATATCCATTTAGAGAGTTGACATGAATTGGTCATTCACATGGTTAGTCATAAAATCCTACATAAAACTTGTAGATCACTGAATATGATATGTTTGATTCCTTGCAATAGTTTTGCGATATAAAGATGGTGATATTAGAGTCATGCTAGTGGGTAGTTGTGGATTGTAGAAATACTTGTGTTGAAGTTTGTGCTTCTCGTAGCATGCACGCATGGTGAACCGTTATGTGATGAAGTCGGAGCATGATTTATTTATTTATTGTCTTCCTTATGAGTGGCGGTCGGGGACGAGCGATGGTCTTTTCCTACCAATCTATCCCCCTAGGAGCATGTGCATAGTACTTTGTTTTGATGACTAATAGATTTTTGCAATAAGTATGTGAGTTCTTTATGACTAATGTTGAGTCCATGGATTATACGCACTCTCATCCTTCCATCATTGCTAGCCTCTTCGGTACCGTGCATTGCCCTTTCTCTCCTCGAGAGTTGGTGCAAACTTCGTCGGTGCATCCAAACCCCATGATATGATACGCTCTATCACACATAAGTCTCCTTATATCTTCCTAAAAACAGCCACCATACCTACCTATCATGGCATTTCCATAGCCATTCCGAGATATATTGCCATGCAACTTCCATCATCATCATATATATGACTTGAGAATTTTTTTGTCATATTGCTTTGCATGATCGTAAGATAGCTAGCATGATGTTTTCATGGCTTGTCCGTTTTTTGATGTCATTGCTATGCTAGATCATTGCACATCCCGGTACACCGCCAAAGGCATTCATATAGAGTCATATTTTGTTCTAGTATCGAGTTGTTATATTGAGTTGTAAGTAAATAAAAGTGTGATGATCATCATTATTAGAGCATTGTCCCATTAGAGGAAAGGATTATGGAAGCTATGATTCCCTCACAAGTTGGGATGAGTTTCCGGACTTTACAAATAAATAAATAAATAAAAGAGGCCAAAGAAGCCCACAAAAAAAGAGGCCAAAGAAGCCCACCAAAAAAAGAAAAAGTGAGAGAAAAGAGAGAAAGGACAATGTTACTATCCTTTTACCACACTTGTGCTTCAGAGTAGCACCATGTTCTTCATATAGAGAGTCTCTTGAGTTATCACTTTCATATACTAGTGGGAATTTTCATTATATAACTTGGCTTGTATATTCTGATGATGGGCTTCCTCAAATGCCCAAGGTCTTCATGAGCAAGCAAGTTGCATGCACACCCACTTAGTTTCAGTTTGAGCTTTCATACACTTATAGCTCTAGTGCATCCATTGCATGGCAATCCCTACTCCTCGCATTGACATCAATTGATGGGCATCTCCATAGCCCGTTGATTATCCGCGTCGATGTGAGACTTTCTCCCTTTTTTGTCTTCTCCACACAACCTCCATCATCATATTTTATTCCACCTATAGTGCTATATCCATGGCTCACGCTCATGTATTGCATGAAAGTTGAAAAGGTTTGAGAACATCAAAAGTATGAAACAATTGCTTGGCTTGTCATCGGGGTTGTGCATGATTTGAATATTTTGTGTGGTGAAGATGGAGTATAGCCAGACCATATGATTTTGTAGGGATAACTTTCTTTGGCCATGTTATTTTGAAAAGACATGATTGCTTTATTAGTATGCTTGAAGTATTACCGTCTTAATGTCAAATGATAGACTATTGCTTTGAATCACTCGTGTCTTACTATTCATGCCATGATTAGATTACATGATCAAGATTATTCTAGGTAGCATTCCACATCAAAAATTATCATTTTTATCATTTACCTACTTGAGGACGAGCAGGAATTAAGCTTGGGGATGCTGATACGTCTCCGTCGTATCTATAATTTTTGATTGTTCCATGCCAATATTCTACAACTTTCATATACTTTTGGCAACTTTTTATACTATTTTTGGGACTAACATATTGATCTAGTGCCCAGTGCTAGTTCCTGTTTGTTGCATGTTTTTTGCTTCGCAGTAAATCCATATCAAACGGAGTCCAAACGGGATAAAAACTGACAGAGATTTTTTGGAATATATGTGATTTTTGGGAAGAAAAATCAATGCGAGGCGATGCCCGAGGGGGCCACGAGGCAGGGGGGTGCGCCCTGGGCCCTCGTGGCCACCCCGTAAGGCGGTTGATGCCCTTCCTTCGCCGCAATAAAGCTAATATCCGGATAGAGATTGTGTTAAAATTTCAGCCCAACCGGAGTTACGGATCTCCGGGAATATAAGAAACGGTGAAAGGGCAGAATCCCAGAATGCAGAAAGAGAGAGAGAGAGAGACAGATCCTATCTCGGAGGGGCTCTCGCCCCTCCCACGCCATGGAGACCATGGACCAGAGGGGAAACCCTTCTCCCACCTAGGGAGAAAGTCAAGGAAGAAGAAGAAGGACGGGGCTCTCTCCCCCTCGCTTCCGGTGGCTCCGGAACGCCGCCGGGGGCCATCATCATCATCGCAATGTACACCAACACCTCCGCCATCTTCACAAACATCTCCATCACCTTTCCCCCTCTATCTACAATGCTCCACTCTCCCGCAACCCGTTGTACCCTCTACTTAAACATGGTGCTTTATGCTTCATATTATTATCCAATGATGTGTTGCCATCCTATGATGTCTGAGTAGATTTTCGTTGTCCTATCGATGATTGGTGAATTACTATGATTGATTTAATTTGCTTGTGGTTATGTTGATGTCCTTTGGTGCCCATCATATGAGCGCGCGCATGGATCACACCATAGGGTTAGTTGTATGTTGATAGCACTATGTATTGGAGGGCCAGAGTGACAGAAGCTTCAACCTAGCATTGAAATGGATGCATACGGGATTGAAGGGGGACCAATATATCTTAATGCTATGGTTGGGTTTTACCTTAATGAATGTTAGTAGTTGTGGACGCTTGCTAATAGTTCCAATCCTAAGTGCATAGAATTCCAAGTCAGGGATGACATGCTAGCAGTGGCCTCTCCCACATAAAACTTGCTATCGGTCTAGTAAAGTAGTCAATTGCTTAGGGACAATTTCGCAACTCCTATCACCACTTTTCCACAGTCGCTATACTAACTTTATTGCTTCTTTACCTAAGCAGCCCCTACTTTTTATTTACGTGCTCTTTATATTCTTTCAAACCTATCCAACAACACCTACAAAGTACTTCTAGTTTTATACTTGTTCTAGGTAAAGCAAACGTTAAGCGTGCGTAGAGTTGTATCGGTGGTCGATAGAACTTGAGGGAATATTTGTTCTACCTTTAGCTCCTCGTTGGGTTCGACACTCTTACTTATCGAAAGAGGCTACAATTGATCCCCTATACTTGTGGGTTATCAGCACATAAGGTAAACCATTATAAACTCCTAGCTAATTAAGCATGGCATGAGAAACTTTAATCTCTACTTGTCATTGCAAACATGTTTCATTCATAATAGGCTGAATCAGGAACGATGAACTAATCATATTTACAAAAATAAGATAGGTCGAGTTCATACCAGCTTTTCTCATCTCAATCAGTCCATCATATATCGTCATTATTGCCTTTCACTTGCACGACCAAACGGTGTGGATAATAATAATAGTGCACGTGCATTGCACTAAGTTGGAATCTGCGAGCATTTAATACAAGGGAGAAGACAAGGTAATATGGGCTCTTGGTTAGATCAACAATAATGCATATGAGAGCCACTCAACATTTTCATCATGGTCTTCTCCTCTTGACCCCCAAAGAAAAGAAATAAAACTATTTACACGGGAAAGCTCCCAACAAGCAAAAGAAGAACGAGAAATCTTTTTGGGTTTTCTTTTAGTTACTACTACTAAAAGCATGGAAAGTAAACTAGCTAAAAGCTACAACTAATTTTTTTGGTTTCTATTAAGGTTTTTCAAACACACAAGAAGAAGGCTTAAAAAGAAATTGAACTAGCATGGATAGTACAATGAAAAAGTATGAGCACCGACAACTAGAATGAGTGTGTGAACATGAATGTAATGTCGGTGAGAGATACGTACTCCCCCAAGCTTAGGCTTTTGACCTAAGTTGGTCTATGGCCACTGCTGGCCTGGTGGATATCCAAAGGTGTAGGTGAGATCGTACTGAGATGCAGCAGCTACTGCCTGACGAGCTGCATCTTGGAGGTGAGCTGCCTCCATCCTCCTCCCATATTCGTTCGCTTCCTCCCTGGTTATAACATATCTCCCTTTTGCTTGAAAGTCAAAGAAAGTAGGAGCAGGGAGGGCAACATGGACAGTGTGTAGTCTGTCAAAGATTAGTCGGTAATGGAGGAACTGTTCATTCCTCTCAACAAACTGATGGCGAACCATAGCATTATAATCTAGATAAGCACGAGACAATTCCATATCATTTCCATGTATGGGTATATTAAGATAATTAGCTACACGAGTTGCATAAATTCCACCAAACAAATCTCCACTTAAATGTTGTGATGCAACCTTCGTGCAACAATGGCCCCCAAGTTATATTGTTTATCACCTAATACCGCACTCTTGAGGACAGTAAGATCTGGAACGCACATGTGACAAGCCTCATCTTTACCGTTAATGCATCTACCAATGAAGAGAGCAAAGTAATGTATGGAAGGGAAATGAATGCTCCCTATGGTAGCTTGTGTTATTTCTCTAGATTCCCCCATAGTGATACTAGCAAGAAAGTCTTTATATCCAGATTTGCGAGGTTCACTAATATTGCCCCAGTGTGGGAGTTTACAAGTAGTATTAAAATCTTCTAGGTCCATGGTATATGATTTATCATAAAGATCAAATAGAATAGTGTGAAAATTGCGCGAGGATGTAAGTTTAAACCTTCTCACAAAGGAATCAGTTAGATAGCGGTATTACCGGCACTTATCTGACACGAAGCCCTCAAGATCAGCGTTACGCACATACGCGTCAAATTCATCCTTGATGCCTGCCTGGACCATGAACTCCTCCGACGGCCGTTCACAAGGCCGCACTTGAGCTTCTCTCGGTGGTTCATCCTCCGGCTCACGTATCGCGAGCCTTGGTCCATGCTTCCTTGAGGAACCACCTTGGTACATTTTCCTAAACATTTTTCTTCCTTTGAAAAATTTCTGAATTTTTTAGTGACTCAAAATAAAAGTGAACCAAACTCAACAATATTGATAGCAACTACTCCTACAAGTGCCTAGAGGCGATATCATGCATTAAACTACTTTGGACCATATAAATTTGACATGCAAGCTCAAGAACAGGGTCACCTTAGCAGCAAAAATTTGCAATAAATAAAGCACTAGAATAAAAACTAATTGGACCATTGGAGGAGTCACATACCGAAGAACAATACCCAAAAGCAGTTTTGTGAATGAAGCTTTGAGCAAGGAGATCGAAAATGGCAGCAAGATGAGCTAGAACTCGGGTTTGAGCTATGGGAGGATTTTTTTCTGAAGGAAGACGAAGTGTGTGGGTGCTGGAATAAGTGGAGGGGGTTCACGTGGGGTCCACGAGGCAGGGGGGCGTGCCCTGGACCCTCGTGACTAGGTGGTGTGGCCCCCAGGTGTGTTCTTAGTGCCAATAATTCTTAAATATTCTACAAAAAATCATATATCATTTTCAGGACATTTAGAGAACTTTTATTTTTGGGGTATTTTTTTATTCCAAGGATAATTCAGAAAACAGTCAGATAATACTATTTTTGCTTTATTTAATCTAAATAACAGAAAGTAAAAGGAGGCTACAGAGAGTTGTGCTTTCTAACTTCATCCATCTCATGCTCATCAAAAGGAATCCACTAACAAGGTTGATCAAGTCTTGTTAACAAACTCTTTCCGAATAACATGAAACCAGAGAATTTTCGAATAACACTAAGTTACCTCAACGGGGATATGCATGTCCCCAACAATAAGAATATCATATTTCTTCTTGACAGTAGGGAGAGGAAATTCAAAACCTCCAATAGTTATCGTTGAAGTTTTCCCAATAGAATTGATAATGTTGACTTGAGGTTGTTTCCTTGGAAAGTGTACCGTATTCTCATTACCATTAACATGAAAAGTGACATTGCCTTTGTTGCAATCAATAACATCCCGTGCAATATTCAAAAAGGGTCTACCAAGGATAATCGACATACTATCGTCCTCAGGAATATCAAGAATAACAAAGTCCATTAAAATAGTAACGTTTGCAACCACAACAGGCACATCCTCACAGATACCGACAGGTATAGCAGTTGATTTATCGACCATTTGCAAATATATTTCAGCAGGTGTCTGTCGGTGTTCTGGAAACGGGGGTCCCCAGACTTGCCTGCCTGCGGCCCACGGCGTGGCGCTACAAGCGGGCCTGTACGGCCCAACTTCACCAACAAGCATTCAAGACCCTCGCGAGGGGCCAAGCCTCGCGAGGTGGGCAACACAATACCCCCTCAGGAGCGGCCTCACCAGGCTGGCTCGCGAGGGGCAGAGAGATCAAGGCCAGGCAAACCTCGCGAGGTTTCAATGACATGAGCCATGACGATCGAGACCAGGCGGGTGCCAGGCGGGCGCCAGCGCTCACAGTGTCCTTGTTTCCTCTTTGGTGTTAAGGAGGCAAGCACAGACGAAGAGTATCGAGGCATCAAGAAAAGGTTTCCATATCGGTGCAACGAGACCAAGACCAGCAGGATGGAGGTCACCGTGGAGCCCAAGACGGCGTCACCACCAGAGCCTTTGGAAGGCGAAGACTGCTTTTGTCAGGATAACTTGTACTAGCTGTCCCCTTTCAAATTGGCTGTTGTTGGCTCCCTTCCCGCTCAATATTTGGGGAGAGGACCAGGGCCTCTATAAATAGGATTAGCCACCACAGCTAGAGGCAGATCGACCTCATCTTAGATCTGAGCCATTTCATCCTTAGCCACACACCAACCAAGCACAAGAACACCTCACCTCAGGAGGCTGTTCTTCCCCTTGTACTGTTCATCATCAGCCCAAGAGGCAATCCACCACACCACACTAGAGTAGGGTATTACACCGCAACGGTGGCCCGAACTAGTATAAATCTTGTGTCTCTTGTGTTGCGAGTTCGTTGAGCTAGCCTTAGAGATCGTGAAGTGCTTGAGGGCGTGATCGGTGAGGGAGAGATCTTCGCGCGCACCCCAGTGTTTGAACCTTAAGGGTTTTGCCGGAACCCGAAATCCGACATTTGGCGCGCCAGGTAGGGGTGCGCCGGAGTTTTCCTTCTGTCGATTCATGCTCCACCATCTTCACGCTCATTCTCCATTTCTAGTGCCGCCCTTCCGGCTAGATCTACGGGTGCCTACAGTGACGCACGGGGGCTCCGAGCCCTTGCTCCCGCCCCGCGGCAAGTGCAGTGGCCACCCAAGTTTATGACAGAGATGCCGCCGCGCTACGACGGTGCGGCGGTCCCGCCGGCTTTCCTACTGGCGTATGAGGAGGCCGTCCTTAAGGCCGGGGGCGACGACAAGGTCATGGCCAACTAGCTTCCCATGGCCCTCACTGGCGCACCGCGCACCTGGCTGCTCAACCTCCCCGGATCCACGGTGGCGTCCTGGGAGGAGTTACGTGGCCTCTTCGTTGCGCGCTACGCAGCGCCGGTGCACCACGCGGTTGCGGCCCTCCTCGACGGCTCACAAGCGCCGCCCTCGGATCGTCACATCAAGCCGTTCTTTTGCCAGATCGGCGCCACTTTCAAGCGCCCAGGGGCTCCGCCGGGCTGGGCCGCGCCCGAGGCCGACCTCACCTTCGACTCAGGGGATCATCCCGCCTCCACCGTCGGCTCGGGTGCGCTCCCAATGCTTTGCACGCCCACCATCTGCCACGTGTCCATCACCAAGACTCTCATCGACGGCGGCGCCGGCCTCAACGTGCTCTCCGTTGAGGCCTTCAGCCTTCTTCACGCACCTCGAGTGGCTCCGCCCTAGCAAGCCTTTCTCAGGGGTTGGTGGAGGCTCCGGCCGCTCCCTGGGGCAGATCCACCTCCCCGTGACCTTCGGCACGCGCGACAACTACCGCACTGAGCTCATCGACTTCGACATCGCCCACATCGGCCTCATGTACAACGCCATCCTCGGGTACCCGGCCCTGGCTGAGTTCATGGGGGCGACCCATCCGGACTACAACCTCATGAAGATGCCCGGGAGCAAGAGTGTCCTCACAGTAGTTGGGGACACCAAGGAAGCCTTGTTGACGCTCAAGCTCGCCCTCAAGACCGCCGCAGCAGCACAGCCCACCGACGCGGATGCCTCCAAGGCCAAGGGAGCCGCACCAACCAAGAAGAAGCAGTTTTTCACTCAGGACAAGGCAGAAACCAAGCAGGTGCCAGTCGAGGAGGACGGGTCCTCGGGGGCAACCTTTACCATAAGCGCCAACCTCGAGCCTGGTCAGGAGGAGGCGCCGGTGAAGTTTCTGCGCGCAAACAAGGAAGTGTTCGCTTGGGAGCCCGATCAGCTGGTAGGGGTCCCAAGAGGGGTGATAGAGCACCACCTGAAGGTGTGCCCCAATGTGTGCCCTGTAAAGCAGAAGGCGAGGCGACAGTCCACGGAGAAGCAAGCTTTCATCGTCCAAGAAACCCGCAAGTTGGAGGCTGCGGGTGTCATTCGCGAGGTTCGGTACCCCGAGTGGCTTGCAAACCCCGTCGTCATCCCCAAGAAAGGCGAGAAGGAGCGGATGTGCGTCGACTTCACCAACCTCAACAAGGCCTCCCCCCAAGATCCGTTCCCCCTTCCACGTATCGACCATATCGTCGAATCCACTGCAGAATGCGACTTGCTGTGCTTCCTGGACGCGTTCTCAGGGTATCACCAGATCAAGATGGCGGTAGAAGATGTGGAGAAGACAACTTTCCTGACCCCGTGTGGGGTATACTGCTACACTTGCATGCCTTTCGGACTGCGCAACGCAGACGCAACCTTCCAGTGGCTCATGCACATCGCCTTGGGTCGGCAGCTCGGGAGGAACGTTGAATCCTACGTCGATGACATCATGGTGAAGTCTCGGGAGGCGAGGACCTTGATCCAAGACCTGGGGGAAACCTTTGAAAGCCTCCGCCAGGTGGACTTGCGGCTCAACCCGGAGAAGTGCGTGTTTGGCGTCCCTTCCGGCAAGCTGCTGGGCTTCCTTGTGTCCCACAGGGGGATCGAGGCCAACCCAGAGAAGGTCAAGGCCATTGAAGACATGTGTCCACCGCAAACCCTCAAGGAAATGCAGAAGCTTGCTGGATGGGTGACTGCGTTGGGACGCTTTATTTCCAAGCTGGGAGAGCGTGCCCTACCCTTCTTCAAGCTAATGAAGAAGAAGGGCCCATTCGAGTGGACCCCAGAGGCCGACCGAGCATTTCAAGACCTCAAGAGATACCTGACCAGCCCTCCAGTGATGGTGGCACCGCGACCTCTCGAGCCCCTAGTGCTTTGTCTTGCTGCCACTCCCTACTCCGCCAGCGCGGCTCTAGTGGCGGTTTGGGAAGAACACCAAGCCAAGGGCGCATTGCGCCGAGCTACGCCCCCAACAGAGATGACGCAGGACCAGGAGGGCGCCACAAGGGTCGCAACAGCAATAGCAGAGGGTCAAGCTCAGCAGGACGACGCTCCCGAACCCGCAAAGGCCCCGACAAGAGATCAAGCGTTGGGGGATCCACCACCTTAGGAGGCACCCCAACTCCCGGAAGACGCAAACCTCATTAGCGCGCCTACCCTCGCCGAGCATCCGGTATACTTCGTCAGCATGGTGTTGCGGGATGCAAGAGCACGGTACCCCATGCCTCAGAAGCTCTTACTCGCGCTCCTGGTGGCCTCACGAAAGCTGCGACACTACTTTCAAGGCCACCCCATCAAGGTCATCTCTACCTACCCACTAGAGAGGGTGCTCAGAAGCCCCAACTCCGTCGGGAGGGTAGCCGAGTGGAACATCGAGCTGCAGGCGTTCCAGTTGGAGTTCAGCACCACCAGGGTCATCAAGGGGGCCGCACTTGCCGATTTTGTGGCAGAATGGACGGACGCCCCGGCGCTTGAAATAGGCGAGGACCGGTCTCTCTCGCCGGGAAGTGAGGCGCCCGATGGCTGGGTCATGTATTTCGATGGTGCCTTCGTGCGTCAAGGCGCGGGGGATGGAGCAGTACTCATCGGCGACACCACCACTTTCAAGGACAGCGCAACCTCGGGAGGAGCTCCCGCAGCCGCCTACTGCGGGAGCCCCAGCCTATGGCCCGACTTCAGGAGCGCATCTACTCTTGGCGCTCGAGCCTCAGGAGGGGTGCCGGACCAAGGAATTCAAGGAATACCTGATGCAAGGGACGTTGCTAGAGAAGGAGGAGGACGCGGAGCGTGTGGCCCGGCAAGACACGTCATACTGTATCCAGGACGGTGAGTTATATAGGAAGCGGCCAAATGACGTCTCACTGGGTTGCATCTCCAAGGAACAGGGGAAGGAGCTGCTAGCCGACATACATGGCGGGGACTACTGAAGGAAATATGCCCTAGAGGCAATAATAAAGTTATTATTTATTTCCTTATTTCATGATAAATGTTTATTATTCATGCTAGAATTGTATTAACCGGAAACATAATACATGTGTGAATACATAGACAAACAGAGTGTCACTAGTATGCCTCTACTTGACTAGCTCGTTAATCAAAGATGGTTATGTTTCCTAACCATAGACAAAGAGTTGTTATTTGATTAACAAGGTCACATCATTAGGAGAATGATGTGATTGACTTGACCCATTCCGTTAGCTTAGCACTCGATCGTTTAGTATGTTGCTATTGCTTTCTTCATGACTTATACATGTTCCTATGACTATGAGATTATGCAACTCCCGTTTACCGGAGGAACACTTTGTGTGCTACCAAACGTCACAACATAATAGGGTGATTATAAAGGAGCTCTACAGGTGTCTCCAAAGGTACATGTTGGGTTGGCATATTTCGAGATTAGGATTTGTCACTCCGATTGTCGGAGAGGTATCTCTGGGCCCTCTCGGTAATGCACATCACATAAGCCTTGCAAGCATTGCAACTAATGAGTTAGTTGCGAGATGATGTATTACGGAATGAGTAAAGAGACTTGCCGGTAACGAGATTGAACTAGGTATTGAGATACCGACGATCGAATCTCGGGCAAGTAACATACCGATGACAAAGGGAACAACATATGTTGTTATGCGGTCTGACCGATAAAGATCTTCATAGAATATGTAGGAGACAATATGAGCATCCAGGTTCCGCTATTGGTTATTGACCGGAGACGTGTCTCGGTCATGTCTACATTGTTCTCGAACCCGTAGGGTCCGCACGCTTAAGGTTTCGATGACAGTTATATTATGAGTTTATGAGTTTTGATGTACCGAAGGAGTTCGGAGTCCCGGATGAGATCCGGGACATGACGAGGAGTCTCAAAATGGTCGAGACGTAAAGATCGATATATTGGGCGACTATATTCGGACATCGGAAAGGTTCCGAGTGATTCGGGTATTTTCGGAGGTACCGGGGAGTTACGGGAATATGAGGAAGAAGCAATGGGCCTTAATGGGCCTTAGTGGGAAGGACCAGGAGGTGGCGCGCGCCCCTCCCAAGCCCAGTCCGAATTGGACAAGGGGTTTGGGGCGCGGCCCCTCTCTCCCTTCCTTCCCCTCTTCCCCCCTTTCCCCCTTCTCCTAGTTGGACTAGGAAAGGAGGAAACCTACTCCAACTAGGAGTAGGAATCCTACTCCCCTGGCGCGCCCCTCCTAGGGTCGGCCTCCTCCCCCCTTGCTCCTTTATATACGGGGGCAGGGGGGCACCTCTAGACACACAAGTTGATCTTCGTGATCGTTCTCTTAGCCGTGTGCGGTGCCCCCCTCCACCATAATCCTCGATAATATTGTAGCAGTGCTTAGGCGAAGCCCTGCGACGGTAGAACATCAAGATCGTCACCACGCCGTCGTGCTGACGGAACTCTTCCCCGACACTTTGCTGGATCGGAGTCCGGGGATCGTCATTGAGCTGAACGTGTGCTAGAACTCGGAGGTGCCGTAGTTTCGGTGCTTGATCGGTCGGGCCGTGAAGACGTACGACTACATCAACCACGTTGTCATAACGCTTCCGGTGTCGGTCTACGAGGGTACGTAGACAACACTCTCCCCTCTTGTTGCTATGCATCACCATGATCTTGCGTGTGCGTAGGAATTTTTTTGAAATTACTACGTTCCCCATCAACTGCGGGCACCACTCATCGTCACGAACCCTCGTCAGCAAGGCATTCCACAGCGGATTCTACTGGCCTACGATGCTCAATGATGCAGCTGAGCTGGTGAAGTCCTGCGAGGCTTGCCAATTCCACGCCAAGCAAATCCACCAGCCAGCTCAGGGCCTCCAGACCATTCCACTCTCGTGGCCGTTCACAGTCTGGGGGCTGGATATCCTGGGCCCGTTCCCTCGGGCGCCTGGGGCTATCGATACCTCTACATCGCCATCGACAAGTTCACTAAGTGGGCGGAGGTGGAAGCCGTCCGCACCATCCCAGCTGGCTCCGCGGTCAAGTTCATCAAGGGTCTCGTGAGCCGTTTTGGGGCCCCCAACTGCATCATCACTAATGATGGTTCGCAGTTCACTAGTAATCTCTTCAAAACGTACTGTGCTAACCTTGGAACGCGGATCTGCTACGCTTCGGTGGCGCAAGCCCGGAGCAATGGTCAAGCCGAACGCGCCAACGCAGAGGTCCTAAGAGGCCTCAAGACCAGGACCTTCAAGAAGAAGCTCGAAGCCTGCGGTAGGGGCTGGCACGACGAGCTCCAGTCCGTGCTGTGGTCCATCCGCACCACCGCCACCAAGCCAACGGGAGAGACCCCATTCTCCTTCGTCTACGGAGCAGAAGCGGTTCTCCCTCACGAGGTCACGCATCGCTCTGCACGGGTCCTGACATTTGATGAGACACAGCAGGACGCCACGCGGAGGATGGACCTCGTGCTGGGGGAGGAACGCCGTCGCAAGGCTACACTGCGAGCGGCAAGATACCAGCAGGCGCTGCGGCGGTACCACTGTCGCATCGTTCGCTCCAGGACGCTCGAGGTGGGTGACCTCGTCCTGAGGCGGGTGCTCTCCAGGGAAGGGCTGCATAAGCTCTCACCCATGTGAGAGGGCCTGTTCAAGGTCGTCCATGTCTCCAGGCCTGGCGTTGCGCGCCTGGAGACACAGGACGGGGTACCCATCCAGAACGCCTGGAACATCCAGCACCTCTGGAAGTTCTACTCCTGAAGAAAGGCCCAGTGCCTGTGAAGAAAGGCCCAGCGCCTGTGAAGCAAGGCCCCGTGCCTATGAAGGTCTCCGCTCGTGACACTCTCACATAATAATGAGTGGGGCAGTACACGCCCCGGAGTCTTAGGAGTGCCGCCCTTGGGCCTCGGGGGCTCCCTCCCACGTCTTAGTGGCAACACTTAGCTCCGCGCTGGTGAGAAAACATGAATACTAGACTAGGTGCCGGACGCGGCTTTTCATTTGCTTTCCGAAGTTGGCTTGCCCCTCTTTTAATTGAAATTTGCCTTCTGGTGTCTCTTGCTGGTCTCTTCCTGTCGCTTTCTACCCCTGTTTCTGCCTGCATTTCTCTGGTCGACCTGTACTCTCTCTCTCTCTCTCTCTCGCGTCCCTCACAAGGGGGCTGAGCAGTTACCTTCGTGAGCTTCCTTCTTCTGTTTTTCGCGAGGCACCCTCGTTCGAGCCCGCAAGCTGGTGCACCTCTCCTAACCCGTGCCCCTCGGGTACCGCGATACGAAGCGCTGGGTCAAGACCAGCGACGCCTGTGACCAAGGCTCGTGTGAACGATAAGCCTCTTAACGAATTTTTGCAGTTCCTAAGCGCCTACCAGGCCAAGGAGGCCTCGGCAGGCACCAGGGAGCAAGCGTCTCGTGAGGAGGAGACTACTCCGAGCAAGTCAAGCTAAGTTATATCTACATAAAACGACGATGTTGCGGCACAACACAGAAACGATAAACATAGCATAATAATTGAGAAATCACAGTTTGTTGCACGCCCATCCGGGGCCCGTACTGGTTTCTTTCTTGATGCAGGAAGGAAAGGAAGAACAAAATAAAAGCGTCGCAGGCCCCTATAGCGATCCACGAGGGCGGGCTCTTGGCTCAGCAAGACCCCTCCTTGTGCTTCACGGAGGCGTGGCGATGAGACGACCCACTGCCGCCTTCGAAGCGGGCGCGGCGGCTGATCGTAACCGCGGCTGCTGGAGCTGTCGTCGGAGGAAGAGCTGCCGTAGCTGGACGATACGTGGTCGGCCCCAATGGCGGGTTCGCCCTCATCTTCATCACGACCGTCGCCAAGGCCGAGCACCTGCTCGCTGTTGTTGACCTCGGGGCAGCACCCGGCGCGGCGACCGTCTTCCCCAAACACCCTCACGTAGAGGGTCGCGTCACCGTCATACTTGAAATGGAGGGTGCACCGCCTGCCTAGGCCACACGCGCGGGCAAACGTTTGCCAGCCGTGGGCCAGGGCTATGTTGCCCGCGATGGAGACCTCAACCGCGACCCAGGAAGCCCTACTGCAGCAGCCGTCTACCTGTAGCCAGAGCCTGCCTGGACCAGAGGCCAACAGCTCATCGGCAAAGAAGCGCGGGAGTTAAAGCCAGTTGCCGGTCGGGTTCACCGACCAGACAACGAACTCTGGCAGCACCTCTGCCGAGTGGAAGCGCGGCCGGGGAGGCCACGCGACCACGACACGTCTCCCCTCATCAACAGGACTACCACGACAGGGGTGACCCCTGCCACGTGAAGTGGCACCGCCACGGCCGCGCGGGCCACGGCGGGGGTCGCGGTGTGCTTGCGGGGACGGCCGCGACCACGCTTGGGCACCGGAGAGTCGGGCCCCTCGCGAGGGGCCTTCCCCTTCTCTGCGGCGGAGAACCTCTTTGACGACGCCATTGGTATCGCAGCTGGCGATGGAGAAAAAGGGGGGGAAGCGAGCGGAATGGGAAGAGATGGGCGATGGGGGCTCTGCCCCCCCTCCCCATTTATAACAGAAGAAGGCCAACCAACGCCCCCCACGATCACAGGTAATGATGGTTTTACCTTGCATGTAGCAGGGACTCGTCAAATAGGGTAGTTGTCGAGGAGACATGGGGAAGCGGAGACACCCACGTCCAATCAATCGCCACGTGTCGATCAAGGCCGCAGGCTACTAGGGCCCGCGGCGCTCCGCACTTGCCCCTTGGCTTCGCCTCGAAGCCAAGCCTGAGCGCGCCTTGGCCCCGGGGGCTACTGTCGGCGTTCTGGGAACGGGGGTCCCCAGACTTGCCTGCCTGCGGCCCACGGCGTGGCGCTGCAAGCGGGCCTGTACGGCCCAACTTCACCAACAAGCTTTCAAGACCCTCACGAGGGGCCAAGCCTCGAGAGGCAGGCGACGCAAGACCCCCTCAGGAGCGGCCTCACCAGGCTGGCTCCCTAGGGGTGGAGAGATCAAGGCCAGGCAAACCTTGCGAGGTTTCAATGACGTGAGCCATGACGATCGAGACCAGGCGGGCGCCAGCGCTCATAGTGTCCTTGTTTCCTCTTTGGTGTTAAGGAGGCAAGCTCAGACGAAGAGTACCGAGGCGTCAAGCAAAGGTTTCCATATCGGTGCAATGAGACCAAGACCAGCAGGACGGCAGGACGGAGGTCACCGTGGAGCCCAAGACGGCGTCACCACCAGAGCCTTTGGCAGGCGAAGATTGCTTTTGTCAGGATAACTTGTACTAGCTGTCCCCTTTCAAATTGGCCGTTGTTGGCTCCCTTCTCGCTCAATATTTGGGGAGAGGACCAGGGCCTCTATAAATAGGATTAGCCACCACAGCTGGAGGCGGATCGACCTCATCTTAGATCTGAGCCATTTCATCCTTAGCCACACACCAACCAAGCACAAGAACACCTCACCTCAGGAGGCTATTCTTCCCCTTGTAATGTTCATCATCAGCCCAAGAGGCAATCCACCACACCACACTGGAGTAGGGTATTACACCGCAACGGTGGCCTGAACCAGTATAAATCTTGTGTCTCTTGTGTTTCGAGTTCGTTGAGATAGCCTTAGAGATCGTGAAGTGCTTGAGGGCATGATCGGTGAGGGAGAGATCTTCACACGCACCCCAGTGTTTGAACCTTAAGGGTTTTGCCGGAACCCAAAATCCGACAGTATCAAGTTATTCAAATAAAGTCTACGATATAAAGAGAGAGGCATAACACTAACACCGGTTCCAAGATCACATAGAGCAGTTTTAACATAGTTTCTTTTAATGTTGCATGGTACAGTTGGTACTCCGGGATCTCCTAGTTTCTTAGGTATTCCACCTTTAAAAGTATAATTGGCAAGCATGGTGGAAATTTCAGCTTTCAGTATCTTTCTTTTATTTGTAACAATATCTTTCATATACTTAGCATAAGGATTTATTTTAAGCATACCAGTCAAACGCATACGCAAAAAGATAGGTCTAATCATTTCAGCAAAGTGCTCAAAATCCTCATCATCCTTTTTCTTGTATGGTTTAGGAGGGAAAGGCATGGGTTTCTGAACCCATGATTCTCTTTCTTTACCGTGCTTCCTAGCAACAAAGTCTCTCTTATCATAACGTTGATTCTTTGATTGTGGGTTATCAAGATCAATAGCAGGTTCAATCTCTACATCATTGTTATTTCTAGGTTGAGCATCAACATGAACATCATCATTAACATTATCACTAGTTTCATGTTCATTACCAGATTGTGTTTCATCATCAGAAATAGAAATATCATTGGGATTCTTAGGTGTGTCAACAACAGGTTCACTAGAAGCATGCAAAGTCCTATCATTTTTCTTTTTCTTCCTCTTAGAAGGACTAGGTGCATCAACATTAGTTCTTTGAGAATCTTTCTCAACTCTCTTAGGGTGGCCCTCGGAATACAGAGGTTCCTAAGTCATTTTACCCCCTCTAGTCACAACTCTAACAACATTATCATTTTTCTTATTATTTAATTCATTGAGAAAATCATCCTGTGCTTTAAGCACTTGTTCTACTTGAGTGGTAACCATAGAAGCATGTTTACTAATAAGTTTAAGTTCACCTTTAACTCTAGAAATATAATCACTCAGGCGTTCAATCATATAAGCATTATGTTTCAATTGTCTACCAACATAAGCATCAAAGTCTTCTTGTTTAACAATAAAATTATCAAACTCATCCAAGCATTGGCTAGCAAACTTAGTAGATGGGATTTCACCCTTATCAAATCTATAGAGAGAATTTACCTTTACTACCTGTGTCGGGTTATCAAGACCATGTATTTATTCAATAGGTGGTAAATTCTTAACATCTTCAGCTTTAATACCCTTTTCTTTCATAGATTTCTTTGCCTCTTGCATATCTTCAGGACTGAGAAATAGAATACACCTTTTCTTCGGAGTTGGCTTAGGAATTGGTTCAGGAAGTGTCCAATCATTATCATTACTCAATATATTGTTCAATAGAAATTCAGCTTGATCAACAGTTCTTTCCCTGAAACACAACCAGCACAGCTATCCAGGTGGTCTCTGGAAGCATCGGTTAGTCCATTATAAAAGATATCAAGTATTTCATTTTTCTTGAGAGGATGATCAGGCAAAGCATTAAGTAATCAGATAAGCCTCCCCCAAGCTTGTGGGAGACTCTCTTCTTCAATTTGCACAAAATTATATATTTCCTTAAGGCAGCTTGTTTCTTATGAGCGGAGAAATATTTAGCAGAGAAGTAATAGATCATATCCTCGGGACTACGCACACAACCAGGATCAAGAGAATTAAACCATATTTTAGCATCACCCTTTAATGAGAACGGAAATAACTTAAGGATATAGTAGTAACGAATTTTTTCCTCATTAGTGAATAGGGTAGCTATATCATTCAATTTAGTAAGATGTGCCACAACAGTTTCAGATTCATAGCCATAAAAAGGATCAGATTCAACCAAGGTAATTATCTCAGGATCGAAAGAGAAATCATAATCCTTATCAGAAATACAGATAGGTGAAGTAGCAAAAGCAAGGTCATATTTCATTCTAGCATTCAAAGATTTTTCTATCAGCTTAGCTAAAAATCTCTTAAGATCATATCTATCTTTGCAAGCAAAAAGATCTCTAGCAGTTTCCTCATCCATAACATAACCCTCAGGCACATCAGGCAATTCATATCTAGGGGGAGAATCTTCATCATCACTTTCATCAATATTATCAGTTTCAATAATTTCATTCTCTCTAACCCTAGCAAGTTGTTCATCAAGAAATTCACCTAATGGCATAGTATTATCAAGCATAGAAGTAGTTTCATCATAAGCATCATGCATAGCAGAAGTGGCATCATCAATAACATGCGACATATCAGAATCAATAGCAGGTGTAGGTGTCGCAAGTTTACTCAAAACAGAAGGTGAATCAAGTGCAGAGCTAGATGGCAGTTCCTTACCTCCCCTCGTAGTTGAGGGAAAAATCTTGGTTCTTTCGTCTTTCAAGTTCCTTGTAGTGATCAACAGATATAAATCCCAAGTGACTCAAAGAATAGAGCTATGCTCCCTAGCAACGGCGCCAGAAAATAGTCTTGATAACCCACAAGTATAGGGGATTGCAACAGTTTTCGAGGGTAGATTATTCAACCCAAATTTATTGATTCAACACAAGGGGAGCCAAAGAATATTCTTAAGTATTAACAGTTGAGTTGTCAATTCAACCGCACCTGGAAGACTTAATATCTGCAGCAAAGTATTTAGTAGCAAAGTAATATGGAAGTAGCGGTAACGGTGGCAAAAGTAACAGCAGTATTTTTTGTAGTGATTGTAACAGTGGCAACAGAAAAGTAACTAAGCAAAGATCAATATGTGAAAAGCTCGTAGGCAATGGATCAGTGATGGATAATTATGTCGGATGTGATTCCTCATGCAACAGTTATAACATAGGGTGACACGGAACTAGCTCCAGTTCATCAATGTAATGTAGGCATGTATTCCGAATATAGTCATACGTGTTTATGGAAAAGAACTTGCATGACATCTTTTGTCCTACCCTCCTGTGGCAGTGGGGTCCTATTGGAAACTAAGGGATATTAAGGCCTCCTTTTAATAGAGTACTGATACGTCTCCGTCGTATCTATAATTTTTGATTGTTCCATGCCAATATTATTCAACTTTCATATACTTTTTGGCAACTTTTTATATTATTTTTGTGACTAACATATTGATCCAGTGCCCAGTGCCAGTTCCTGTCTGTTGCATGTTTTTGGTTTCACAGAATATCCATATCAAACGGAGTCCAAACGGGATAAAAACAGACGGAGCTTATTTTTGGAAAATATGGAAAATTCAAAAGGAAAATCAACGCGAACCAGTGCCCGAGGTGGTCACGAGGCAGGGGGGCGCGCCCCCACCCTCGTGAGCCCACCGTAAGGCGGTTGACGCTCTTCTTTTGCCGCAAGAAAGCTAATATTCGGAAAAAAATCACGGCGAAGGTTTCAGGCCAATCGGAGTTACGGATCTCCATATATATACGAAACGGTGAAACAGAGCCAGGGGAGAACGCAAAACCAGAGAGAAACAGAGAGATAGATCCAATCTCAGAGGGGCTCTCGCCCCTCCCATGCTATGGATGCCAAGGACCAGAGGGGAAACTCTTCTCCCATCTAGGGAGGAGGTCAAGGAAGAAGAAGAAGGAGGGGGGCTCTCTCCCCTCTCCTCCGGTGGCGCCAGAACGCCACCGTGGCCATCATCATCATCACCGCGATCTTCACCAACACCTCCGCCATCTTCACCAACATCTCCATCACCTTCCCCCTCTATCTATAGTGGTCCACTCTCCCGCAACCCGTTGTACCCTCTACTTGAACATGGTGCTTTATGCTTCATATTATTATCCAATGATGTGTTTCCATCCTATGATGTCTGAGTAGATTTTCGTTGTCTTATCAGTGGTTGATGAATTGCTATGATTGATTTAATTTTCTTGTGGTTATGTTGCTGTCCTTTGGTGCCCATCATATGATTGCGCGCGTGGATCACACCATAGGGTTAGTTGTATGTTGATAAGACTATGTATTGGAGGGCAAGAGTGACAGAAGCTTCAACCTAGCATAGAAATTGATGCATACGGGATTGAAGGGGGACCAATATATCTTAATGCTATGGTTGGGTTTTACCTTAATGAACATTAGTAGTTGCGGATGCTTGCTAATAGTTCCAATCATAAGTGCATAGAATTCCAAGTCAGGGATGACATGCTAGCAGTAGCCTCTCCCACATATACTTGCTATCAGTCTAGTAAAGTAGTCAATTGCTTAAGGGACAATTTCGCAACTCCTACCACCACTTTTCCACACTCGCTATATTTACTTTAGTTGCTTGTTTACCTTAACAACCCCTAGTTTTATTTTCTTGCTCTTTACTTTCTTGCAAGCCTTTCTGAAAACACCTACAAAGTACTTCTAGTTTCATACTTGTTCTAGGTAAAGCGAACGTCAAGCATGCGTAGAGTTGTATCGGTGGTCGATAGAACTTGAGGGAATATTTGTTCTACCTTTAGCTCCTCATTGGGTTCGGCACTCTTACTTATTGAAAACTGTTGAGATCCCCTATACTTGTGGGTTATCAAGACCTTTTTCTGGCGCCGTTGCCAGGGAGCAATAGCGTGGGGTGAATATTCTTGTGTGTGCTTGTTTGATTTATCACTAAGTAATTTTTATTTGCTGTTCTTAGTTGTTCTTTATCTTTAGTTATGGATAAGGAACACGAAATACCAAAAACAATTAGGTGTACTTGCTACTCATGGAGATGGGGAACCTCCTAAAACCCTCGATGCTGGTTATGTGAAAGATATTATGTACTACTTTAATAATCCTGAGAAAACCCCATTTAATTATGTAATGGGAGTAACGTTGGATCAACGTGAATACTTTAGGGATTATCGCTTGACACAAAAAGGGAAACTATTATGGGATCAAATTTATATGTTGAAGTGGTATGCTAGACAACTATGCTCGGAATATGATTATACTTGTTGCTCTAGGATGAATTCTCCACACCTCCCCTTTTCATGCAGATTTAATGATAATGAAACCTTGGCTTCTTATGCTAGAGGTATATATGATTACTATGATGTGGAACATTGCTTTTATGGGTGCTTATGAAATTGAATCTATGTTTAAAGAGTTTGATGATATTGATGATGCTTGTTATAGATCTAAAAATTTAGCTATCCTCAAATGTTGCTATGAGAATTATGAATACAATTATGAAATTAATGCACTTATTAAGAAAGTCTCCGTTGTCCAAGAAGAGACTAACATTTTGCAGGAGTCTATGGAAGAAGAAATTGATGAAATTATGAGCTCATTGGATGAAAAAGATGAGGAGGAGAGCGAAGAACAAAAGGAGGAAGAGTGGATTGATCACCCGTGCCCACCTTATAATGAGAGTAACTCTTCAACTCATACATTGTTTAATTCCCCTTTGTGCTTACCGAAGGATGATTGCTATGATGACTGTTATGATCCCATTGATTCTCTTGAAATATCCCTTTTTGATGATGCTTGCTATGCTTGTGGCCAAGATGCCAATATGAATTATGTTTATGGAGATGAACTTGCTATAGTTCCTTATGTTAAACATGAAATTGTTTCTATTGCACCCACGCATGATAGTCCTATTATCTTTTTGAATTCTCCCAACTACACTATATCGGAGAAGTTTGCACTTATTAAGGATTATATTGACGAGTTGCCTTTTACCGTCGCACATGATGATTTTGATAGATATAATATGCATGTGCTTGCTGCTCCTACTTGCAATTATTATGAGAGAGGAACTATATCTCCACCTCTCTATGTTTCCAACACGAAAAAATTGCAAGAAACTGTTTATACTATGCATTGGCCTTTACTAGGTATGCATGAATTGTTTTTTTTATGACATGCCGATGCATAGGAAGAGAGTTAGACTTCATCATTGCTTGATATATGTTGCTTTGTGCTCACTACTAAATTACAAATCATTGTTAATTAAAATTGGCTTTGATATACCTTGGGATCCGGGTGGATTCACTACTTGAGCACTATATGCCTAGCTTAATGGCTTTAAAGAAAGCGCTGCCGGGGAGACAACCCGGAAGTTTTAGAGAGTCATTTATTTCTATTGAGTGCTTTCATATAGTTTAAAAACAACAAAAATAAAGAGGGGAACCCAAAACTTTTTCAAAAAGGAAAGCGAAAGTGAGAAATAGAAGCATTGTTGAAGTGGGAGAGCTCCTTGAACTTTGTTCATGCTCACGACAACTTTGTGAATCTTGATTACAGAAACTTTTCAATAAAAATAATTATCCCCTTGTACAATTCCATTGTATTATAAAAATAATGTGCCAAGGTTTGCCTTTAGGATGTTTACATTTGCTTGATGGTTTGTACGGTGCAGGACAGAAATTTTGGCTATAGTGTGCGATTTTACATTTTTAGCTGGAACGTCAAATGGTTCTGATTCTTTTTGCACTGTCTTCCTATACAAATTTTTTATTTTTCCTAATTTTGGTAGAATTTTTCAAGTATCAGAAGTATGGTGAATGTTCAGATTATTACAGACTGTTCTGTTTTAGACAGATTCTGTTTTTGATGCATAGTTTGCTTGTTTTGATGAAACTATCAATTTATATTAGTGGATTAAGCCATGGAAAAGTTATATTACAGTAGACACAATGCAAAAAACAAAATATGAATTGGTTTGCAACAGTACCTAGAGTAGTGATTTGCTTTATTATACTAACGGATCTTACCGAGTTTTCTGTTGAAGTTTTGTGTGGATGAAGTGTTCGATGATCGAGAAGGTTTCGATGTGAGAAGAAGGAAGAGACAAGAGCTCAAGCTTGGGGATGCCCGAGGCACCCCAAGTAAATATTCAAGGAGACTCAAGCGTCTAAGCTTGGGGATGCTGGGGAGGCATCCCCTCTTTCTTCAATAAGTATCGGTATGTTTTCGGATTCGTTTCATTCATGTGATCTGTGCAAGTCTTGGAGCGTCTTTTGCATTTAGGTTTTTATTTTTTTATGCACCATGCTGGTATGAGATGGTCCGTGGTTGATTTATAGAATGCTCTTTGCACTTCACTTATATTTTTTGAGTATGGCTTTATAGAATGCTTCATGTGCTTCACTTATATCATTTGAAGTTTGGATTGCCTGTTTCTCTTTACTTAGACAACCGCCATTTGCAGAATGCTCTTTTGCTTCACTTATATTTGCTAGAGCACGGGCATATCTTTTGTAGAAAGAATTAAACTCTCTTGCTTCACTTATATCTATTTAGAGAGATGACAGGAACTGGTCATTCACATGGCTAGTCATAAAATCCTACATAAAACTTGTAGATCACTGAATATGATATGTTTGATTCCTTGCATTAGTTTTGCGATATAAAGATGGTGATATTAGAGACATGCTAGTGAGTAGTTGTGAATTGTAGAAATACTTGTGTTGAAGTTTATGATTCCCGTAGCATGCACGTATGGTGAACCGTTATGTGATGAAGTCGGAGCATGATTTATTTATTGATTGTCTTCCTTATGAGTGGCGGTCGGGGACGAGCGATGGTCTTTTCCTACCAATCTATCCCCCTAGGAGCATGCGCGTAGTACTTTGTTTCGATAACTAATAAATTTTTGCAATAAGTATGTGAGTTCTCTATGACTAATGTTGAGTCCATGGATTATACGCACTCTCACCCTTCCACCATTGCTAGCCTTTCTAGTACCGTGCAACTTTCGCCGGTACCTTAAACCCACCATATACCTTCCTCAAAACAGCCACCATACCTACCTATCATGGCATTTACATAGCCATTCCGAGATATATTGCCATGCAACTTTCATCATCATCATATACATGACTTGAACATTCATTGTCATATTGCTTTGCATGATCGTAAGATAGCTAGCATGATGTTTTCATGGCTTGTCCGTTTTTTGATGTCATTTCTATGCTAGATCATTGCACATCCCGGTACACCGCCGGAGGCATTCATATAGATTCATATCTTTGTTCTAGATATCGAGTTGTAAGATTGAGTTGTAAGTAAATAAAAGTGTGATGATCATCATTATTAGAGCATTGCCCCAGTGAGGAAAGGATGATGGAGACCATGATTCCCCCATATCGGGATGAGACTCCGGACTTTACAAAAAAAATAAAATAGGCCAAAGAAGCCCAAATAAAAAAGGAGGCCAAAGAAGCCCACCAAAAAATTAAAAATAAAAATAAAAATAAAAAAATGAGAGAAAAAGAGAGATGGGGCAGTACTACTATCCTTTTTCCACACTTGTGCTTCAAAGTAGCACCATGTTCTTCATATAGAGAGTCTCTTGAGTTATCACTTCCATATACTAGTGGGAATTTTCATTATTGAACTTGGCTTGTATATTCCGATGATGGGCTTCCTCAAATGCCCGAGGTCTTCATGAGCAAGCAAGTTGGATGCACACCAACTTAGTTTCAGTTAGAGCTTTCATACACTTATAGCTCTAGTGCATCCATTGCATGTCCCTACTCACTCACATTAATATCTATTGATGGGAATCTCCATAGCCCGTTGATACGCCTAGTTGATGTGAGACTATCTTCTCCTTTTTGTCTCCTCCACCATCATATTCTATTCCACCTATAGTGCTATGTCCATGGCTCACGCTCATGTATTGCGTGAAAGTTGAAAAGGTTTGAGAACGTCAAAAGTATGAAACAATTGCTTGGCTTGTCATCGGGGTTGTGCATGATTTGAATATTTTGTGTGGTGAAGATGGAGCATAGCCAGACTATATTATTTTGTAGGGATAACTTTCTTTGGCCATGTTATTTTGAAAATACATGATTGCTTTATTAGTATGCTTGAAATATTATTGTCTTTATGTCAAAAGATAGATTATTGCTTTGAATTACTCGTGTCTTAATATTCATGCCATGATTAGACATATGATCAAGATTATGCTAGGTAGCATTCCACATCAACAATTATCTTTTTTATCATTTACCTACTCGAGGACGAGCAGGAATTAAGATTGGGGATGCTGATACGTCTCCGTCGTATCTATAATTTTTGATTGTTCCATGCCAATATTATTCAACTTTCATATACTTTTTGGCAACTTTTCATATTCTTTTGGGACTAACATATTGATCCAGTGCTCAGTGCCAGTTCCTGTCTATTGCATGTTTTTGGTTTCGCAGAATATCCATATCAAACGGAGTCCAAATGGGATAAAAACGTACGGAGCTTATTTTTGGAAAATATGGAAAATTCGGAAGGAAAATCAACGCGAAACAGTGCCCGAGGTGGTCACGAGGCACGGGGGCACCCCTCCTTAGGGCGCGCCCCCACCCTCGTGAGCCCACCGTAAGGCGGTTGACGCTCTTCTTTTGCCGCAAGAAAGCTAATATTCGGAAAAAAATCACGGCGAAGGTTTCAGGCCAATCGGAGTTATGGATCTCCATATATATACGAAACGGTGAAACAGAGCCAGGGGAGAATGCAGAACCAGAGAGAAACAGAGAGATAGATCCAATCTCGGAGGGGCTCTCGCCCCTCCCATGCCATGGAGGCCAAGGACCAGAGGGGAAACCCTTCTCCCATCTAGGGAGGAGGTCAAGGAAGAAGAAGAAGGAGGGGGCTCTCTCCCCCTCTCCCACGGTGGTGCCGGAACGCCACCGTGGCCATCATCATCATCACCGCGATCTTCACCAACACCTCCGCCATCTTTACCAACATCTCCATCACCTTCCCCCTCTATCTACAGCGGTCCACTCTCCCGCAACCCGCTGTACCCTCTACTTGAACATGGTGCTTTATGCTTCATATTATTATCCAATGATGTGTTGCCATCCTATGATGTCTAAGTAGACTTTCGTTGTCCTATCGGTGGTTGATGAATTGCTATGATTGATTTAATTTGCTTGTGGTTATGTTGTTGTCCTTTGGTGCCCATCATATGATTGCACGCGTGGATCACACCATAGGGTTAGTTGTATGTTGATAAGACTATGTATTGGAGGGCAAGAGTGACAGAAGCTTCAGCCTAGCATAGAAATTGATGCATACGGGATTGAAGGGGGACCAATATATCTTAATGCTATGGTTGGGTTTTACCTTAATGAACATTAGTAGTTGCGGATGCTTGCTAATAGTTCCAATCATAAGTGCATACAATTCCAAGTCAGGGATGACATGCTAGCAGTGGCCTCTCCCACATAATACTTGCTATCGGTCTAGTAAAGTAGTCAATTGCTTAAGGGACAATTTCGCAACTCCTACCACCACTTTTCCACACTCGCTATATTTACTTTAGTTGCTTCTTTACCTTAACAACCCCTAGTTTTATTTTCGTGCTCTTTACTTTCTTGCAAGCCTTTCTGAAAACACCTACAAAGTACTTCTAGTTTCATACTTGTTCTAGGTAAAGCGAACGTCAAGCGTGCGTAGAGTTGTATCGGTGGTCGATAGAACTTGAGGGAATATTTGTTCTACCTTTAGCTCCTCGTTGGGTTCGACACTCTTACTTATCGAAAACTGTTGAGATCCCCTATACTTGTGGGTTATCAAGTACCGGAACAAAGCATTAACACTTAGTGAATACATGAACTCCTCAAACTACGGTCATCACCAGGAGTGGCCCCGATTATTGTCACTTCGGGGTTACCGAACCATAACACATAGTAGGTGACTATTGACTTGCAAAATAGGATCAAGAATTCACATATATTCATGAAAACATAATAGGTTCAGATCTGAAATCATGGCACTCGGGCCCTAGTGACAAGCATTAAGCACAGCAAAGTCATAGTAACATCAATCTTAGAACATAATGGATACTAGGGATCAAACCCTGACAAAACTAACTCGATTACGTGGTAAATCTCATCCAACCCATTGAAGGAAATATGCCCTAGAGGAAATAATAAAGTTATTATTTATTTCCTTATATCATGATAAATGTTTATTATTCATGCTAGAATTGTATTAACCGGAAACATGATACATGTGTGAATACATAGACAAATAGAGTGTCACTAGTATGCCTCTACTTGAGTAGCCCGTTGATCAAAGATGGTTATGTTTCCTAGCCATAGACATGAGTTGTCATTTGATTAACGAGATCACATCATTAAAAGAATGATGTGATTGACTTGACCCATTCTGTTAGCTTAGCACAATGATCGTTTAGTTTGTTGCTACTGCTTTCTTCATGACTTATACATGTTCCTATGACTATGAGATTATTCAACTCCCGTTTACCGGAGGAACACTTTGTGTGCTACCAAACGTCACAACGTAACTGGGTGATTATAAAGGTGCTCTACAGGTGTCTCCAAAGGTACTTGTTGAGTTGGCGTATTTCAAGATTAGGATTTGTCAATCCGATTGTCGGAGAGGTATCTCTGGGCCCACTAGGTAATGCACATCACTATAAGCCTTGCAAGCATTCTAACTAATGAGTTAGTTGAGGGATGATGTATTACGGAACGAGTAAATAGACTTGCCGGTAACGAGATTGAACTAGGTATTGAGATACCGACGATCGAATCTCGGGCAAGTAACATACCGATGACAAAGGGAACAACGTATGTTGTTATGCGGTTTGACCAATAAAGATCTTCATAGAATATGTGGGAGCCAATATGAGCATTCAGGTTCCGCTATTGGTTATTGACCAGAGACGTGTGTCGGTCATGCCTACATAGTTCTCGAACCCGTAGGGTCCGCATGCTTAAAGTTCGGTGACGACCGGTATTATGAGTTTTTGTGTTTTGATGTACCAAAGGTAGTTCGGAGTCCCAGATATGATCATGGACATGACGAGGAGTCTTGAAATGGTCGAGACGTAAAGATCGATATATTGGACGACTATGGTCGGACACCGGAAAGGTTCCGAAAGGTTTCGGACATATACCGGAGTACCGGGGGGTTACCGGAACCCCCCCGGGGGGGCTTAATGAGCCTACATGGGCCTTAGGGGAAATAGAGGGTAGCAAGGGGAGTGTGGGGCGTGCCCCCCAAGGCCCAAACCGAATTGGTTTAGGGCAAGGGGGGCCGGCCCCCTCTTTCCTTCTCCTCTCCCTTTCCTTCCCCTCTCCTACTAGGACTAGGAAAGAGGGGGCAAACCTACTTGGAGTAGGATTGCCCCCCCCCTTGGGCGCGCCTCTCACCTTGGCCGGCGCTCTCCTCCTCCCCCCTTTATATACGGGGGTAGGAGGGCACCGCAAAGACACAATAATTGATCATTGATCTCTTAGCCGTGTGCGGTGCCCCCCTCCACCATAATCCACCTCGATCATATCATAGCGGTGCTTAGGTGAAGCCCTGCGTCGGTAGCATCATCAGCACCGTCACCACGCTGTCGTGCTGACGAAACTCTCCTGTGAAGCTTTGCTGGATCGAAGCTCGCGGGACGTCATCGAGTTGAACGTGTGCAGAACTCGGAGGTGTCGTGCGTTCGGTACTGGGATTGGTCAGATCATGAAGACGTACGACTACATCAACCACGTTGTGCTAATGCTTCCACTTTCAGTTTACGAGGGTACATGGACACACTCTGCCCTCTCGTTGCTATGCATCACCATGATCCTGTGTGTGCATAGGAATATTTTTGAAATTATTACGTTCCCCAATAGTGGTATCAGAGCCAGGTTTATGCGTAGATGTTATATGCATGAGTAGAACACAAGTGAGTTGTGGGCGATACAAAGTCATACTGCTTACCAGCATGTCATACTTTGGTTCGGCGATATTGCTGGATGAAGCGGCCCAGACCAACATTACGCGTACGCTTACGCGAGACTGGTTCTACCGACGTGATCTGCACACAGGTGGCTGGCGGGTGTCAGTTTCTCCAACTTTAGTTGAACCGAGTGTGGCTACGCCCGGTCCTTGTGAAGGTTAAAATAGCACTAACTTGACAATATATCGTTGTGGTTTTGATGCGTAGGTAAGAACGGTTCTTGCTCAGCCCGTAGCAGCCACGTAAAACTTGCAACAACAAAGTAGAGGACGTCTAACTTGTTTTTGCAGGGCATGTTGTGATGTGATATGGTCAACACGTGAAAAGATATAAGTTTTTGTATAAGATGATCATGTTTTGTTGAAGTTATCGGCAACTGGCAGAAGCCTTATGGTTGTCTCTTTATTGCATAAGATGCAAGTGCCAAATAATTGCTTTACTTTATTGCTATGCGACAGCAATAGTTGCAAGAGCAATAGTTTGTGAGACGATCATGTGACGACACATTGATAGAGATCAAGATGATGGAGATCATGGTGTCATGCCGGTAACAATGAAGATCATGACAGTACTTTGGAGATGGAGATCAAAAGCACAAGATGATGATGGCCATATCATGTCACATATTTCTTTATGCATCTTATTATGCTTTGTTTGACGGCAGCATTATAAGATGATCTCTCACTAAATTTCAAGGTAAAAGTGTTCTCCCTGAGTATGAACCGTTGCCAAAGTTCGTCGTGTCGAGACACCACGTGATGATCGGGTGTGATAAGCTCAATGTTCATCTACAACGGGTGTAAGACAGTTTTACACACGCAGAATACTTGAGTTAAACTTGACGAGCCTAGCATATACAGATATGGCCTCGGAACACTGAGACCGAAAGGTCGAGCGTGAATCATATAGTAGATATGATCAGCATAGTGATGTTCACCATTGAAAACTACTCCATTTCACGTGATGATCGGTTATAGTTTAGTTGATTTGGATCACGTGATCACTTAGATGATTAGAGGGATGTCTATCTAAGTGGGAGTTCTTAAGTAATATGATTAATTGAACTTAAATTTATCATGAATTAGTCCTGATAGAATTTGCATATCTATGTTGTAGATCAATAGCTCGCACATAGCTTCCCCGTTTATTTTTGATATGTTCCTAGAGAAAATAAATTGAAAGATGTTAGTAGCAATGATGCGGATTGGATCCGTGATCTGAGGATTATCCTCATTGCTGCACAGAAGAATTATGTCCTTGATGCACCGCTAGGTGATAGACCTATTGCATGAGCATATGCCAACGTTATGAACGTTTGGCAAAACTCGGTATGATGACTACTTGATAGTTTAGTGCACCATGCTTTACGGCTTAGAACTGGGACTTCAAAAATGTTTTGAACGCCACGGAGCATATAATATGTTCCAAGAGTTAAAATTAGTATTTTAGACTCATGCCCATGTCAAAAGGTATGAGACCTTTGACAAGTACTTTGCCTACAAAATGGAGGAGAATAGCTCAGCTAGTGAGCATGTGCTCAGAATGTCTGAGTGCTACAATCACTTGAATCAAGTGGGAGTTAATCTTCCAGATAAGATAGTGATTGACAGAATTCTCTATTCACTATCACTAAGTTACTGGAACTTCGTGATGAACTATAATATGCAAGGGATAACGGAAACGATTCCCAAGCTCTTTATGATGCTGAAATCGACGAAGGTAGAAATCAAGAAAAGCATCAAGTGTTGATGGTTGACAAGACCACTAGTTTCAAGAAAAGGGCAAAGGGAAGAAGGGGAACTTCAAGAAGAATGGCAAGCAAGTTGCTGCTCAAGTGAAGAAGCCCAAGTCTAGACCTAAGCCTGAGACTAAGTGCTTCTACTGCAAATGGACTGGTCACTGGAAGCAGAACTGCCCCAAGTATTTGGCGGATAAGAAGGATGGCAAAGTGACAAAGGTATATTTGATATACGTGTTATTGATGTGTACTTTACTAGTGTTTATAGCAACCCCTCGGTATTTGATACTAGTTTAATTGCTAAGATTAGTAACTTGAAACGGGAGTTGCAGAATGAACAGAGACTAGTTAAGGGTGAAGTGAAAATTGATATGATCATCATCGCACACTCCCTATACTTTCGGGATTAGTGTTAAACCTAAATAAATGTTATTTGGTGTTTGCGTTAAGCATGAATATGATTTGATCATGTTTATTGCAATACGGTTATTCATTTAAAGTTAGAGAATAATTGTTGTTTTTTCTGCATGAATAAAACCTTCAATGGTCATACACCCAAGGTGAATGGTTTATTGAATCTCGATCGTAGTGATACACATATTCATAATATTGAAGCCAAAAGATGCAAAGTTAATAATGATAGTGCAACTTATTTGTGGCACTGCCGTTTAGGTCATATTGGTGTAAAGCGCATGAAGAAAATCCATGCTAATGGGTTTTTGGAATCACTTGATTATGAATCAGTTGATGCTTGCGAACCATGCCTCGGGCAAGATGACTAAGACTCCGTTCTACGGAACAATAGAGCGAGCAACTGACTTATTGGAAATAATACATACTGATGTATGCGGTCCGATGAGTGTTGAGGCTCGCGGCGGGTATCGTTATTTTCTGACCTTCACAGATGATTTGAGTAGATATGGGTATATCTACTTGATGAAACATAAGTCTAAAACATTTGAAAAGTTCAAAGAATTTCAGAGTGAAGTGGAAAATCATCGTATCAAGAAAATAAAGTTTCTGCGATCTGATCGTGGAGGAGAATATTTGAGTTACGAGTTTGGTCTTCATTTGAAACAATGCGAAATAGTTTCGCAACTCACGCCACCTGGAACACCACAACGTAATGGTGTGTCTGAACGTCATAACCATACTTTATTAGATATGGTGCGATCCATGATGTCTCTTACCGATTTATCACTATCATGTTGGGGTTATGCATTAGAGACAGCTGCATTCACGTTAAATAGGGCACCATCTAAATCCGTTGAGACGACACCATATGAATTGTGGTTTGGCTAGAAACCTAAGTTGTCGTTTCTTAAAGTTTGGTGCTGCGATGCTTATGTGAAAAAGTTTCAACCTGATAAGATCAAACCCAAATCGGAGAAATGTGTCTTCATATGATACCCAAAGGAGACAGTTGGGTACACCTTCTATCACAGATCGAAGGCAAGACATTCGTTGCTAAGAATGGATCCTTTCTAGAAAATGAGTTTCTCTCTAAAGAAGTGAGTGGGAGGAAAGTAGAACTTGATGAGGTAACAGTACCTGCTCGGCTGCTCCGATATTGGAAAGTAGTTCATCATAGAAATCTGTTCCTATGATTCCTACACCAATTAGTAAGGAAGCTAATGATGAAGATCATGAAACTTCAGATCAAGTTATACCGAACCTCGTAGGACAACCAGAGTGAGATCCGCACTAGAGTGGTATAGTAATCCTATTCTGGAAGTCATGTTACTTGACCAATGACGAACCTACGACTATGAGGAAGCGATGATGAGCCCAGATTCCGCGAAATGGCTTGAGGCCATGAAATCTGAGATGGGATCCATGTATGAGAACAAAGTATGGACTGTGATTGACTTGCCCGATGATTGGCGAGTATTAAGAATAAATGGATCTTCAAGAGGAAGACGGACCGCTGAATAGTAGTGTTACTATCTACAAAGCTCGAATTGTCGCAAAAATGTTTTCGACAAGTTCAAGGTGTTGACTACGATGAGATTTTTTCACTCGTATCGATGCTTAAATAGTCTGTCCGAATCATGTTAGCAGTTGCCGCATTTTATGAAATCTGGCAAATGGATGTCAAAACTGTTTCCTTAATGGATTTCTTAAAGAAGAGTTGTATATGATGCAACCAGAAGGTTTTGTCGATCCTAAAGGTGCTAACAAAGTGAGCAAGCTCCAGCGATCCATCTATGGACTGGTGCAAGCATCTCGGAGTTGGAATATATGCTTTGATAAAGTGATCAAAGCATATGGTTTTATACAGGACTTGCGGTGAAGCCTGTATTTACGAAAGTGAGTGGGAGCACTACAACATTTCTGATAAGTATATGTGAATGACATATTGTTGATTCGGATATGTAGAATTTTCTGGAAAGCATAAAGGAGTGTTTGAAAAGAGTTTTTCAAAGAAAGACCATCGTGAAGCTGCTTACACATTGGCATCAAGATCTATAGAGATAGATCAAGACGCTTGATAAGTTTTTTCAATGAGTACATACCTTGACAAGATTTTGAAGTAGTTCAAAATGGAATAGTCAAAGAAGGAGTTCTTTCCTGTGTTGCAAGGTATGAAGTTGAGTAAAGACTCAAAATCCGACCACAGCAGAAAATAGAAAGAGAATGAAAAGTCATTCCCTATGCCACAGTCATAGGTTCTATAAAGTATGTTATGTTGTTTACCAGTCCTATTGTATACCTTAGCATGATTCTGGCAAGGGAGTACAATAATGATCTAGGAGTAGATCACTGGACAGCGGTCAAAATTATCCTTAGAGGACTAAGGAAATATTTCTCGGTTATGGAGGTGATAAAAGAGTTCGTCATAAAAAGTTACGTCGATGCAAGTTTTTTACATCGATATAGATGACTCTAAGTCTCGATCTGGATACATATTGAAAGTGGGAGCAATTAGCTAGAGTAGCTCCGTGCAGAGCATTGTAGACATAGAAATTTGTGAAATACATACGGATCTGAATGTTGCAGACCCATAGACTAAACTTCTCTCATAAGCAAAACATGATCACTCTTTGGGTGTTAATCACATAGCGATGTGAACTAGATTATTGACTCTAGTAAACCCTTTGGGTATTAGTCACATGGAGATGTGAACTAATCACATAAAGATGTGAACTAGACTATTGACTCTAGTGCAAGTGGGAGACTGAAGGAAATATGCCCTAGAGGCAATAATAAAGTTATTATTTATTTCCTTATATCATGATAAATGTTTATTATTCATGCTAGAATTGTATTAACCGGAAACATGATACATGTGTGAATACATAGACAAACAGAGTGTCACTAGTATGCCTCTACTTGACTAGCTCATTGATCAAAGATGGTTATGTTTCCTAGCCATAGACATGAGTTTTCATTTGATTAATGGGATCACATCATTAGGAGAATGATGTGATCGACTTGACACATTCCGTTAGCTTAGCACAATGATCGTTTAGTTTGTTGCTACTGCTTTGTTCATGACTTATACATGTTCCTATGACTATGAGATTATTCAACTCCCGTTTACCGGAGGAACACTTTGTGTGCTACCAAACGTCACAACGTAACTGGGTGATTATAAAGGTGCTCTACAGGTGTCTCCAAAGGTACTTGTTGAGTTGGCGTATTTTGAGATTAGGATTTGTCACTACGATTGTCGGAGAGGTATCTCTGGGCCCACTCGGTAATGCACATCACTATAAGCCTTGCAAGCATTGTAACTAATGAGTTAGTTGTGGGATGATGTATTACGGAACGAGTAAAGAGACTTGCCGGTAACGAGATTGAACTAGGTATTGAGATACCGACGATCGAATCATGGGCAAGTAACATACCGATGACAAAGGGAACAACGTATGTTGTTATGCAGTTTGACCGATAAAGATCTTCGTAGAATATGTGGGAGCCAATATGAGCATCCATGTTCCGCTATTGGTTATTGACCGAAGACGTCTCTCGGTCATGTCTACATAGTTCTCGAACGCGTACGGTCCGCACGCTTAACATTTGGTGACGATCGATAATATGAGTTTATGTGTTTTGATGTACCGAAGGTAGTTCAGAGCTCCGAATGAGATCGAGGACATGACGAGGAGTCTTCGAAATGGTCTAGACATAAAGATCGATAATATTGGATGACTATGTTCGGACATCGGAAAGGTTCTGGAAGGTTTCAGACATATACCGGAGTACCGGGGGGTTACCGGAACCCCCCGGGGGGCTTAATGGGCCTACATGGGCCTTAGTGGAAATAGAGGGCAGCAAGGGGAGTGTGGGGCTCGCCCCCCAAGGCCCAAACCGAATTGGTTTAGGGCAAGGGGGGCCGGCTCCCTCTTTCCTTCTCCTCCTCTCCCTTTCCTTCCCCTCTCCTACTAGGACTAGGAAAGAGGGGGGCAAACCTACTTGGAGTAGGATTGCCCCCCTTGGGCGCGCCTCTCCCCTTGGCCGGCCCTCTCCTCCTCCCCCCTTTATATACAGGGGTAGGAGGGCACCCCAAAGACACAACAATTGATCATTGATCTCTTAGCCGTGTGCGGTGCCCCCCTCCACCGTAATCCACCGCGATCATATTGTAGCGGTGCTTAGGCGAAGCCCTGCGTCGGTAGCATCATCATCACCGTCACCATGTCGCCGTGCTGACGAAACTCTCCTATGGAGCTTTGCTGGATCGGAGCTCGCGGGACGTCATCGAGTTGAACGTGTGTAGAACTCGGGAGGTGCCGTGCATTCGGTACTTGGATCGGTCGGATCGTGAAGACGTACGACTACATTAACCGCGTTGTGCTAACGCTTCCGCTTTCGGTCTATGAGGGTACGTGGACACACTCTCCCCTCTCGTTGCTATGCATCACCATGATCCTGTGTGTGCGCAGGAATTTTTTTGAAATTACTACATTCCCCAACACCCATCACCGTCCAGCAAGCCTATGATGGAATTACTCACGCACGGCGGTTAGCATCATGAAATTGGTGATGGAGGAAGGTTGATGATGACGATGGCGACGGATTCCCCTCTTTGGAGCCCCGAACGGACTCCAGATCAGCCCTCCCGATGAAGATTAGGGCTTGGCGGCGGCTTCGTATCGTAAAACGCGATGAATCCTTCTCTCTTATTTTTTCCCTCCCCGAACGTGAATATATAGAGTTGGAGTTGACATTGGTGGAGCCTCAAGGGGCCCACGAGGCAGGGGGCGTGCCCCGGGGGGATGCCCTGCACCCTCGTGGACAGGGTGTGGCCCCCTGGTGTTGATTCTTTCGCCAGTATTTTTTATAAATTCCAAAACGTGTCTCCGTAAATTTCCAGGTCATTCCGAGAACTTTTATTTCTGCACAAAAATAACACCATGGCAATTCTGCTGAAAATAGCATTAGTCCGGGTTAGTTCCATTCAAATCATGCAAGTTAGGGCCCAAAACAATGTCAAAAGTGTTTGAAAAAGTAGATACGATGAGACGTATCAAGATCATATCTAAGCATCCACTCATCCGGGGAAATCCTGGAAGTGTCCGTGCGGGCGTCCAGGGCTTGGATAGCCGACATGAGGGCTTTCTTGCGTTCGTGGAGGTCACGACCAAGGTTCACACCCCACCCTTTTATAAACTGACAGGCGAGCTTGGCACAGAACTGCCACGAGTTGACGACGGACATGGAGTGATGGGGAGACGAGCGTGCGGAGATCCACTTAGCCGCGACCACCTCCCGAAATCCGGCCTGGTTGAGCCAGAAGAGCTCAAACCGAAAGCGCATCGGGATGGTGGGGCGCTCATCGGCGGTGGAGAGGAGGGTGGAACGTGGTCGGACCCGATCCGGGTGACCGCCCGCAGCGAGGCCAAGGGGCACCTAAGTTCCCACTCCGGTGAAACTAGGACGCGATCCAGGACAGATCACGTCGGGTCTACCTGACGGTTGTCCAGGTGAACCTGGCATCGCGTCGGGTCTACCTGACGGTTTGTCAAGGTGAACCTGGCACCTGTCATCTACATATTCAACATCAGGGCTAATAGAAGGTTGAAAGATCTTCTATTATGGCTGAAAGATTAATTTGGCAGTGCGAAATCTGTTTAGCATTAGTAATATCTAATACATTGCTGAATATGTTCAGCTATTGCTGAATTTGAGCCACATTTCATTCACTATTTTCAAATCTTCCATTGGACAAAAGAAGTCAAAATTTCTGCTCTCAAAACATAAGCTTGATGTGTTAAAGCATTCCCTAGTGCTCAGTGATGCATTGGAATGTTTTCCAAGGAGTGCTTTTATGGGAACAGAAAATGGGATATAAAACTGACCAGATTTGTTCTAATTTGAGATGATGAATTATATCTCCTTCACCTTATAATAGGCATATCTTAAATCTTCTTTTGTCATCAATAGGTTGGTTGTATGGTCCGGGCAATTTTAGCATCATATATATGATTAAAATTATGGTATAAAGAATCACAAAATGATAGTGACTAACCAGGAGATTTGGATCCGCTGATACGTCTCCAGCGTATCTACTTTTCCTAACGCTTTTTATCTTGTTTTGGACTCTAATTTGCATGATTTGAAGAAACTAACCCCGGACCGACGCTGTTTTCAGCAGAACTACCATGGTTTTGTTTTTGTGCACAAATAAAAGTTCTCGGAATGGAACAAAACTTTGCAAGGATTTTTTATACAATAAATAAGAATTTCTACAGCCAAGATCCACCGGAGAGGGGCACCTAGGTGGGCACAACCCACCAGGGCGCGCCCCCCTCTCCTGGCGCGCCTAGGTGGGTTGTCCCCACCTGGTGGCCCCGCAGACCCTGAAACCAACGCTATAAAATCCTATTTTCAGAGAAAAATAACAGGGAGAAAGAGTTATCGCGATCCACGAGACGGAGCCATCGCCAAGCCCTGTTCTTCTCGCCAAGCCCTGTTCTTCCTCGGGAGGGCAGATCTGCAGTCTGTTTGGGACTCCGGAGAGGGGGATCTTCGTTCTTCGTCATCAACAACCCTTCTCCATTGCCAATTCCATGATGCTCCCCACCGGGAGTGAGTAATTCCTTCATAGGCTCGCAAGTCGGTGAGGAGTTGGATGAGATTCATCATGTAATCTAGTTAGTTTTGTTAGGGATTGATCCCTAGCATCCACTATGTTCTTAGATTGATGTTGCTATGACTTTGCCATGCTTAATTCTTGTCACTTTGGGCCCAGGTGCCATGATTTCAGATCTGAACTATTTATGTTATCACCATTATATCCATGTTCTAGATCCGATCTTGCAAGTTATAGTCACCTACTACGTGTTATGATCCGGCAACCCCGGAGTGACAATAGCCGGGCCCACTCCCGGTGATGACCGTAGTTTGAGGAGTTCATGTATTCACTATGTGTTAATGCTTTGTTCCGATTCTCTATTAAAAGGAGGCCTTAATATCCCTTAGTTTCCAATAGGACCCCGCTGCCATAGGAGGGTAGGACAAAAGATGTCATGCAAGTTCTTTCCATAAGCATGTATGACTATTTACGGAATACATGCCTACATTATATCAATGAACTGGAGCTAGTGCCGTATCGCCCTAGGTTATAACTATCTCATGATGAATATCATCCAACAAGTCACCGATCCAATGCCTACAAATTTATCTTATATTGATCTTGCTAAGTTACTACTGCTATCTTCACTGTTACACTTGCTACAAAATTACTGCTATCACTGTTACCGTTACTGTTGCTGCTATTACTACTATCAAAACTATCATATTACTTTGCTACTAATCACTTTTCTATAGATAATTAACCTCCAGGTGTGGTTGAATTGAGAACTCAGCTGCTAATACCTTCAAATATTCTTTGGCCCCCCTTGTGTCGAATCTATAAATTTGGATCGAATACTCTACCCTCGAAAACTGTTGTGATCCCCTATACTTGTGGGTTATCAAGACCTTTTTCTGGCGCCGTTGCCGAGGAGCATAGCTATATTTGTTGAGTCACTTGGGATTATTATCATATTATCACTATGAAGAATCTGAAGGATGCGAAGACTAAGATATTTCCCTCAAAGACGAGGGGAGGTAAGGAACTGCCATCTAGTTCTGCTTTAGATTCACCTTCTGTTATAGTAAACTTGCAACACCACCACATGCTATTAATTCTGATATGTCGCAAGTTATTGATGATGCTACCTCTGCTATGGATAATGCTTATGATGATGCTAGTACCTTGCTTGATAATGATGATGTGCCACTTGGTGACTTTCTTGATAAACAAATTGCTAGAGTTATACAACATGATGTTGTTGAATATGATGATGAGCTTGAAACTAAAACTCCTGAAACACCTGCTAGAACTAGCCTTCCTAGATATGAATTGCCTAAGGTACCGGAAGGTTATGTTATGAGTGAAGAAACAACTAGAGATATTCTTGCTTGCAGAGATAGAGATGATCTAGAGAAATTATTATGCAAGTATAAAGAAAAATCTCTGAATGCTAGAATGAAATGTGATCCTAAGTTTGCTACTTCACCTATCTTTTTTCATGATAAGTATTATGAATTCTCTGTCGACCCAGAGTTAAGTACTTTGGTTGAATCTGATCCTTTCCATGGTTGTGAAACTGAAATTGTTGTGGCACATCTTACTAAGTTGAATGACATAGCCACCCTTTTTACTCATGACGAGAAAAATCGCTATTACTTTATTCTCAAATTATTTCCTTTCTCATTAAAGGGTGATGCTAAATCTTGGTACAATACTCTTGCTCCTGGTTATGTGCGTAGTCCCCAGGATATGATTTATTACTTCTCTGAAAAATATTTTCCTGCTCATAAGAAATAAGCTGCCTTACAGGAAATATTTAACTTTGTGCAAATCAAAGAAGAGAGTCTCCCACAAGCTTGGGGGAGGCTTTGCCAATTACCTAATGCTTTGCCTGATCATCCACTTAAGAAAAATGAAATACTTGATATCTTCTATAATGGACTAACCGATGCTTCTAGGGATTTCCTAGATAGTCGTGCTGGTTGTGTTTTTAGGGAACGAACTGTTGGTCAAGCTAAAGAATTATTTAATAATATATTGAAAAATTATTATGATTGGACTCTTCCTGAACCACCGGTTAAACCCACTCCGAAGAAGAGAGGTATATTATATCTCAGTCCTGAAGATATGCAAGAGGCAAAGAAATCTATGAAGGAAAAATGTATTAAAGCTGAGGATGTTAAAATTTTACTTCCTATTGAAGAAATACATGGGCTTAATACACCCCTGCTGCCTAAGGTGGTAGAGGTAAATTCTCTTATGAAGTTCAATGATAATGACAATCCTCACAATATGCATCCTAGTCAATGCCTTTATGAGTTTGAAAATTATATTAGAAAACAAGATCACTTCAATGCAAATGTTATGAAACAATTGAAATAAAATTCTGATATGATTGCTCACTTGAGTGACTTGTTATTTAGAATATCAAATGATGTTAGAGGTGTTGGAAAGCATGCTTCTATGCTTCAAACTCAGTAAGAACAAGTTGCTAAATCTCAAAGAGAATTGCTTGATGAAATGAATAATAATATGCATGACTTTGCTGTTAGAGTTGCAACTAGAGGAGGTAAAATGACTCAGGAACCACTTTATCCCGAGGGACACCCAAAAAGAATTGAACAAGATTCACAAAGAGCTAACACTAGTGCACCTAGTTCTTCTAAAAATAAAAATAAAAATGATAGGACTTCACATGCTCCTAGTGAACCTGAAATAGGGAAACCTCCTGACATAGATAATAAAGTTTCTATCTCTGATGCTGAAACTCAGTCTGGTAATGAACACTCACCTAGTGATAATGAAAAAAGATAATGCTAATGTTCATGGAGACACTCAACCAAGTAATAAAGAACCAAACAATGATGTTGAGATAGAACCACCTGTTGATCTTGATAACCCACAACCTAAGAATAAAAGGTATGATAAAAGAGACTTCATTGCTAGAAAACACGGTAAAGAAAGAGAACCGTGGGTTCAAAAACCTACGCCTTTTCCACCTAAGTCAACTAAAAAGAATGATGATGAAGAATTTGAATGCTTTGCTGAAATGCCGAGGCCAGTCTTTTTGCGTACTCACTTGACTGATATCTTGAAAATGCCTCCTTATGGAAAGTATATGAAAGACATCACAAATAAGAGAAAAATACCGGAAGCTGAAATCTCCACTATGCTTGCTAATTATACTTTTAAAGATGGAGTACCTAAAAAGCTTGGAGATCCGGGAATACCAACTATACCTTGCTCCATCAAGAAGAATTATGTGAAAACTGCTTTGTGCGATTTAGGAGCTGGTGTTAGTGTTATGCCTTTCTCTTTATATAAAAGACTTGATTTGAATAAACTCACACCTACTGAAATATCTTTGCAAATGGCTGACAAATCAACTGCCATACCTATCGGTATCTGTGAGGATGTGCCTGTTGTTGTTGCTAATGTTACTATTTTGACTGACTTTGTTATACTTGAGATGCTCGAGGACGACAACATGTTGATTATCCTTGGTAGACCCTTCTTGAATACTGCAAGGGCTGTTATTGATTGCAATAAAAGCAATGTCACTTTTCATATTAATGGTAATGAGCATACGGTCCACTTTCCGAAGAAATAATTCCAAGTGAATTGTATTAATGTTATTGAAAAATCTCCGACAATCACTATTGGAATTTTTCAAATACCTTTACCTACTGTCAAAAAGAAATATGAAATGCTTACTGTTGGGGACATTCATATCCCCATTGAGGTAACTTAGTGATTTACGAAAGTTCTTTGGTTTCATGCTAATCGAAAGTGGTTGTTAATAAGACTTGATCAACCTTATTAATGGATCATTTTTGAACGGTATGAAGTTGATGAATTTAGTAAGCACTACTTTCTGTCCCTACTTTTTATTTTCTGTTTTTATTAGTTAAATAAAATAAAATGCCATGTTTTGTCTATTTCCTTTTTCCCGTATAATAAAAAATGAACAAAAAATAAAAGTTCTCAGAATGCCCTGAAAATTTAATATGGTTTTTTCTGAATATTTAAGAATTTTTGATGCAAATAACATGAGAGGGAGGTGCACCAGGTGGGCACAATCCACCTAGGCGCGCCTGGACCCCCACGCGTGTCGTGGTGGGTTGTGGTCCCCACGTGGCCCCCCTCACTTATCTCTTTACACCACATCATCATCTACCTCTAGAAAAAAATATGCATTGCTCTCTCTCCCGTGTTCTTGCTCTCAAACCCGCGGATTTCGATCTCTTTGCTCGAAGCTCCGTTTCCGAAACTGTTTCGGGGGATTGTTGCTTGGTATGTGACTCCACCGTTTATCCAATTAGTTTTTGTTTTAGTGATTTATATTTTGAATAATTAGCTACTCTTGGTGCCGCTGTAGATGAGCTTGGATGTTGAATTCTTAGTGTTCTAAGTAGTTTGAATGCTTTCTATGGCCTCTATGTATCCCTATGAGTAGTTGGTATCATTTTTGTGAAGTTTAGTTGAGAAATTTTTGTGGGCTAATAAATTTCAGAATGTTGTTCATAGGAAAATCATGAATATCTTTAGAAAGTTTGGCTCCAAGAAGAACTCCAAGGGTGTTATTGGGGAGTCATCTGATAGTGATCTCCATCCTCGGAGGTCGGCCGAGGTACGGCCGTGTGAATGGCCGCACACCCCGTTCCTGGAAGAGGCCGGAATCCTTCAGGAGTTCATGCAATATGCTGCTAATGCCAGCATCACCTGTTGGGGAACGTAGTAATTTCAAAAGTTTCTTATGCACATGCAAGATCATGGTGATGCATAGCAACGAGAGGGGAGAGTGTTGTCCACATACCCTCGTAGACCGAAAGCGGAAGCGTTAGCACAACGCAGTTGATGTAGTCGTACGTCTTCATGATCCGACCGATCAAGTACCGTACGTACGGCACCTCCGAGTTCAGCACACGTTCAGCTCGATGACGTCCCTCGAACTCCGATCCAGCCGACTGTTGACGGAGAGTTTTGTCAGCACGACAGCGTGGTGACGATGATGATGTTCTACCGACGCAGGGCTTCACCTAAGCATCGCTACAGTATTATCGAGGTGGACTATGGTGGAGGGGGGCACCACACACGACTAAAAGATCAAACGATCAATTGTTGTGTCTATTGATACGTCTCCGTCGTATCTACTTTTCCAAACACTTTTGCCCTTGTTTTGGACTCTAACTTGTATGATTTGAATGGAACTAACCAGGATTGATGCTGTTTTCAGTAGAACTGCCATGATGTTGTTTTATGTGCAGAAAACAAAAGTTCTCGGAATGACCTGAAACTCCACGGAATATCTTACAATAAATAATAAAAAATCCTCGCCAAAGATGAAGACCAGGGGGCCCACACCCTGTCCACGAGGGTGGGGCGCTCCCCTAGGGCGCCCCCCTACCTCATGGGCCCCTTGGAGACCTTCCGACTCCAACTCCAACTCTATATATCTGCTTTCGAGGAGAAAAAAATAAGAGAGAAGAATTCATCGCGTTTTACGATACAGAGCCGTCGCCAAGCCCTAAAACCTCTTGGGAGAGCTGATCTGGAGTCCGTTCGGGGCTCCGGAGAGGGGGGTTCGTCACCGTCGTCATCATCAACCATCCTCCATCACCAATTTCATGATGCTCACCGCCGTGCGTGAGTAATTCCATCGTAGGCTTGCTGGACGGTGATGGGTAGGATGAGATTTATCATGTAATCGAGTTAGTTTTGTTAGGGTTTGATCCCTAGTATCCATTATGTTCTGAGATTGACGTTGCTATGACTTTGCTATGCTTAATGCTTGTCACTAGGGCCCGAGTGCCATGATTTTAGATCTGAACCTATTATGTTTTCATCAATATATGAGAGTTCTTGATCCTATCTTGCAAGTCTATAGTCACCTATTATGTGTTATGATCCGTTAACCCCGAAGTGACAATAATCGGGATACTTACCGGTGATGACCGTAGTTTGAGGAGTTCACGTATTCACTATGTGTTAATGCTTTGTTCCGGTTCTCTATTAAAAGGAGGCCTTAATATCCCTTAGTTTCCATTAGGACCCCGCTGCCACGGGAGGGTAGGACAAAACATGTCATGCAAGTTCTTTTCCATAAGCACATATGACTATATTCAGAATACATGCCTACATTACATTGATGAATTGGAGCTAGTTCTGTGTCACCCTATGTTATGACTGTTACATGATGAAACCACATCCAACGTAATTATCCATCACTGATCCGATGCCTACGAGCTTTCCATATACTATTTTACGCTTATTTACTTTCCCGTTGCTATTGTTACAATCACTACATAATACCAAAAATATTACTTTGCTTTCATTACTCTTTTGTTACTGTTACCACCACTATCATATTACTTTGATGCTAAACACTTTGCTGCAGATACTAAGTTTCCAGGTGTGGTTGAATTGACAACTCAACTGCTAATACTTGAGAATATTCTTTGGCTCCCCTTGCGTCGAATCAATAAATTTGGGTTAAATACTCTACCCTCGAAAGCTGTTGCGATCCCCTATACTTGTGGGTTATCATCTATGGGGTGCCCCCTGCCCCCGTATATAAAGGAGCAAGGGGAGGAGGCGGCCGACCAGGGAGAGGCGCGCCAAGGGGGAGTCCTACTCCCACTAGGAGTAGGACTCCTCCTACTCCTAGTAGGAGTAGGAGAGGGGGAAGGAAAGGGAGAGGGGAGAAGGAAAGAGGGGGCCGGCCCCCCTTGCCCTAAACCAATTCGGTTTGGGCCTTGGGGGGCGCGCCCCACACTCCCCTTGTTGCCCTCTATTTCCACTAAGGCCCATGTAGGCCCATTAAGCCCCCCCCGGGGGGGGGGGGGGGTTCCGGTTACCTCCCGGTACTCCGGTAAAATCCCGATTTCACCCGGAACACTTCCGATATCCAAACATAGGCTTCCAATATATCAATCTTTATGTCTCGACCATTTCGAGACTCCTCGTCATGTCCGTGATCACATCCGGGACTCCGAACAACCTTCGGTACATCAAAACATATAAACTCATAATATAACCGTCATCGAAACGTTAAGCGTGCGGACCCTACGGGTTCGAGAACTATGTAGACATGACCGAGACATGTCTCCGGTCAATAACCAACAGCGGAACCTGGATGTCCATATTGGCTACCACATATTCTACGAAGATCTTTATCGGTCAAACCGCATAACAACATACGGTGTTCCCTTTGTCATCGGTATGTTACTTGCCCGAGATTCGATCGTCGGTATCTCAATACCTAGTTCAATCTCGTTACCGACAAGTCTCTTTACTCATTCTGTAATACATCATCCCGCAACTAACTCATTAGTTGCAATGCTTGCAAGGCTTAAGTGATGAGCATTACCGAGAGGGCCCAGAGATACCTCTCCGACAATCGGAGTGACAAATCCTAATATCAAAATACGCCAACCCAACAAGTACCTATGGGTGTTAGAGTAAGGAACCAATATTTATCCCTCAACTATGAGGGGAGGTAAGGAACTGCCATCTAGCTCTGCACTTGATTCACCTTCTGTTTTGAGTAAGCTTGCGACACCTAAACCTGCTTCTGCTATTGATTCTGATATGTCGCATGTTATTCACGATGCCACTTCTGCTATGCATGATACTTATGATGAAAGTACTGAAGGAAATATGCCCTAGAGGCAATAATAAAGTTATTATTTATTTCCTTATTTCATGATAAATGTTTATTATTCATGCTAGAATTGTATTAACCGGAAACATAATACATGTGTGAATACATAGACAAACAGAGTGTCACTAGTATGCCTCTACTTGACTAGCTCGTTGATCGAAGATGGTTATGTTCCCTAGCCATAGACATGAGTTGTCATTTGATTAACGGGATCACATCATTAGGAGAATGATATGATTGACTTGACCCATTCCATTAGCTTAGCACTTGATCATTTAGTTTGTTGCTATTGCTTTCTTCATAACTTATACATGTTCCTATGACTATGAGATTATGCAACTCCCGTTTACCGGAGGAACACTTTGTGTGCTACCAAACGTCACAACGTAACTGGGTGATTATAAAGGTGCTCTACAGGTGTCTCTGAAGGTACTTGTTGGGTTGGCGTATTTCAAGATTAGGATTTGTCACTCCGATTGTCGGAGAGGTATCTCTGGGCCCTCTCGGTAATGCACATCACTTAAGACTTGCAAGCATTGCAACTAATAAGTTAGTTGCGGGATGATGTATTATGGAACGAGTAAAAGAGACTTGCCGGTAACGAGATTGAACTAGGTATTGAGATACCGACGATCGAATCTCGGGCAAGTAACATACCGATGACAAAGGGAACAACGTATGTTGTTATGCGGTCTGACCGATAAAGATCTCGTAGAATTGTGGGAGCCAATATGAGCATCCAGGTTCCGCTATTGGTTATTGACTGGAGACGTGTCTCGGTCATGTCTACATAGTTCTCGAACCCGTAGGGTCCGCAGGCTTAAGGTTTCGATGACAGTTATATTTTGAGTTTATGAGTTTTGATGTACCGAAGGAGTTCGGAGTCCCGGATGAGATCGGTGACATGTCAAGGAGTCTCGAAATGGTCGAGACGTAAAGATCGATATATTGGACGACTATATTCGGACATCGGAAAGGTTCCGAGTGATTCGGGTATTTTTCGGAGTACCGGAGAGTTACGAGAATTCGCCGGGGAGTATATGGGCCTTATTGGGCCATACGGGAATAGAGGAGAGAGGACAAAAGGAAGGAGGCGCGCGTCCCCCCTCTGGTCCGAATTGGACAAGGGGTGCAGCCCACTTTTCCTTGTTCCTCTCCCCCTCTTTCCTTCTCTCCTACTCCAACAAGGGAAGGAGGAGTCCTACTCCCGGTGGGAGTAGGACTCCCCCCTTGGCGCGCCCTCCTCCTAGGCCGGCCGCCTCCCTCCCTTGCTCCTTTATATACGGGGGCAGGGGTCACCCCAGAGACACAACAGTTGATCATTGATCTCTTAGCCGTGTGCGGTGCCCCCCTCCATCATAGTCCTTGATAATATTGTAGTGGTGCTTAGGAGAAGCCCTGCGACAGTAGAACATCAAGATCGTCACCACACCGTCGTCCTGACGGAACTCTTCCCCGACATTCTGCTGGATCAGAGTCTGGGGATCGTCATCGAGATGAACGTGTGCTAGAACTCAGAGGTGCCGTAGTTTCGGTGCTTGATCGGTTGGGCCGTGAAGACGTACGACTACATCAACCGCGTTGTGCTAACGCTTCCGCTTTCGGTCTACGAGGGTACGTAGACAACACTCTCCCCTCTCGTTGCTATGCATCACCATGATCTTGCGTGTGCGTAGGATTTTTTTTTGAAATTGCTACGTTCCTCAACAGTGGCATCCGAGCCTAGGTTTTATGTGTTGATGTTGTGCACGAGTAGAGCACAAGTGAGCTGTGGGCGATATAAGTCATACTGCTTACCAGCATTTCATACTTTGGTTCGGCGGTATTGTTGGATGAAGTGGCCCAGACCGACATTACGAGTACGCTTACGCGAGACTGGTTCTACCGACGTGTTTTGCACACAGGTGGCTGGCGGGTGTCAGTTTCTCCAACTTTAGTTGAATCGAGTGTGGCTACGCCCGGTCCTTGCGAAGGTTAAAACAACACCAACTTGACAAACTATCGTTGTGGTTTTGATGCGTAGGTAAGAACGGTTCTTGCTAAGCCCGTAGCAGCCACGTAAAACTTGCAACAACAAAGTAGAGGACGTCTAACTTGTTTTTGCAGGGCATGTTGTGATGTGATATGGTCAAGACATGATGCTAAATTTTATTGTATGAGATGATCATGTTTTGTAACTGAGTTATCGGCAACTGGCAGGAGCCATATGGTTGTCGCTTTATTGTATGCAATGAAATTGCGCTGTAATGCTTTACTTTATCACTAAGCAGTAGCGATAGTCGTGGAAGCATAAGATTGGCAAGACGACAATGATGCTACGATGGAGATCAAGGTGTCACGCCGGTGATGATGGTGATCATGACGGTGCTTCGGAGATGGAGATCACAAGCACAAGATGATGATGGCCATATCATATCACTTATATTGATTGCATGTGATGTTTATCTTTTATGCATCTTATCTTGCTTTGATTGACGGTAGCATTATAAGATGATCTCTCACTAAATTTCAAGATAAAAGTGTTCTCCCTGAGTATGCACCGTTGCCAAAGTTCGTCGTGCCTAGACACCACGTGATGATCGGGTGTGATAAGCTCTACGTCCATCTACAAACGGGTGCAAGCCAGTTTTTGCACACGCAGAATACTTAGGTTAAACTTGACGAGCCTAGCATATGCAGATATGGCCTCGGAACACTGAGACCGAAAGGTCGAGCGTGAATCATATAGTAGATATGATCAACATATTGATGTTCACCATTGAAAGCTACTCCATTTCACGTGATGATCGGTTATGGTTTAGTTGATTTGGATCACGTGATCACTTAGAAGATTAGAGGGATGTCTTTCTAAGTGGGAGTTCTTAAGTAATATGATTAATTGAACTTTAATTTATCATGAACTTAGTCCTGATAGTATTTGCATATCCTATGTTGTAGATCAATAGCTCGTTATTGCTTCCCTATGTTTTATATGTGTTCCTAGAGAAAACTAAGTTGAAAGATGATAGTAGCATGATGCGGACTTGGGTCCGTGATCTGAGGTTTATCCTCATTGCTGCACAGAAAGAATTATGTCTTTGATGCACCGCTAGGTGACTGACCTATGCAGGAGCAGATGCAGCGTTATGAACGTTTGGCTAGCTCAATATGATGACTACTTGATAGTTTAGTGCACCATGCTTAACAGCTTAGAATCGGGAATTTCAAAGACGTTTTGAACGTCATGGACCATATGAGATGTTCCAGGAGTTGAAGTTAATATTCAAGCAAATACCCGAGTTGAGAGATATGAAGTCTCCAACAAGTTCTATAGCTAAAAGATGGAGGAGAATAGCTCAAGCAGTGAGCATGTGCTCAGATTGTCTGGGTACTACAATCGCTTGAATCAAGTGGGAGTTAATCTTCCAGATAAAATAGTGATTGACAGAATTCTCTAGTCACCATCACCAAGTTAGTAGAACTTCGTGATGAACTATAATATGCAAGGGATAACGGAAACGATTCCAAGCTCTTCGTGATGCTGAAATCAACGAAGGTAGAAATCAAGAAAAGCATCAAGTGTTGATGGTAAACAAAACCACTAGTTTCAAGTAAAGGGACAAAGGGAAGAAAAGGGGAACTTCAAGAAGAAACGGCAAGCAAGTTGCTGCTCAAGTGAAAAACCCAAGTCTGGACCTAAGCCTGAAACTGAGTGCTTCTACTGCAGGATGGTGCATGACTAGCGGAACACCCAAGTAATTGGCGGATAAGAAGGATGGCAAAGTGAACAAAGGTATATTTGATATACAGATTATTGATGTGTATATTACTAGTGTTCGTAGCAACCCCTCGGTATTTGATACTGGTTCAGTTGCTAAAGTAGTAACTCGAAACGGGAGTTGCAGAATGAAAAGAGACTAGTTAAGGGTGAAGTGACGATGTGTGTTGGAAGTAGTTCCAAGATTGATATGATCATCATCGCACACTCCCTATACTTTCGGGATTAGTGTTGAACCTAAATAAGTGTTATTTGGTGTTTGTTGAGCATGAATATGATTTGATCATGTTTATTGCAATACGGTTATTCATGTAAGTTAGAGAATAATTGTTGTTTTGTTTACATGAATAAAACCTTCTATGGTCATACACCCAATGAAAATGGTTTGTTGGATCTCGATCGGGTGATACACATTTTTATAGTATTGAAGCCAAAAGATGCAAAGTTAATAATGATAGTGCAACTTATTTGTGGCACTGCCGTTTAGGTTACATTGATGTAAAGCGCATGAAGAAAATCCATGCTGATGGGCTTTTGGAATCACTTGATTATGAATCAGTTGATACTTGCGAACCATGCCTCGTGGGCAAGATGACTAAGACTCCGTTCTCCGGAACAATGGAGCGAGCAACCGATTTGTTGGAAATCATACATACTGATGTATGTGGTCTGATGAATATTGAGGCTCGCGGCAGGTATCATTATTTTATGTTCTTCACAGATGATTTGAGTAGATATGAGTATGTCTACTTCATGAAACACAAATCTGAAACATTTTAAAAGTTCAAAGAATTTCAGAGTGAAGTGGAGAATCATCGTAACAAAAATAAAAGTATCTATGATATGATCGCAGAAGTAAAATATTTGAGTTACGAGTTTGGCCTTTAGTTAAAACAATGTGAGATAGTTTCACTACTCACGCCACCTGGAACACCACAGCATAATCACCTAGAACACCATTACAGTGTAATGGTGTGTCCGAACATCGTAACCGTACTTTATTAGATATGGTGCGATCTATGATGTCTCTTACCGATTTACCACTATCGTTTTGGGGTTATGCATTAGAGACAGCTACATTCACATTAAATAGGGCACCATCTAAATCCGTTGAGACGACACCGTATGAACTATGGTTTGGCAAGAAACCTAGGTTGTCGTTTCTTAAAGTTTGAGGTTGCAATGCTTATGTGAAAAAATTTCAACTTGATAAGCTCAAACCCAAATCGGAGTAGTTCATATTCATAGGATACCCAATAGAAAATGTTGGCTACACCTTCTATCACAGATCCGAAGGCAAGATATTCATTGCTGAGAATGGATCCTTTCTAGAGAAGGAGTTTCTCTCGAAAGAAGTGAGTGGGAGAAAAGTAGAACTTGATGAGGTAACTGTACCTGCTCCCTTATTGGAAAGTAGTTCATCACAGAAATCTATTCCTGTGACTACTACACCAATTAGTGAGGAAGCTAATGATGATGATCATGTAAACTTCAGATCAAGTTACTACCGAACCTTGTAGGTAAACCAGAGTGAGATCCGCACCAGAGTGGTACGGTAATCCTGTTCTGGAGGTCATGTTACTTGACCATGACGAGCCTATGAACTATGAGGAAGCGATGATGAGCCCAGATTCCGCGAAATGGCTTGAGGCCATAAAATCTGAGATGGGATCCATGTATGAGAACAAAGTGTGGACTTTGGTGACTTGCCCGATGATCGGCAAGCCATAAAAAATAAATGGATCTTCAAGAGGAGACGGAGATAGTAGTGTTACTATCTACAAAGCTAGAATTGTCGCAAAAGGTTTTCGACAAGTTCAAGGTGTTGACTACGATGAGAGTTTCTCACTCGTATCTATGCTTAAGTCTGTCCGAATCATGTTAGCAATTGCCACATTTTATGAAATCTGGCAAATGGATAAACAAAACTACATTCCTTAATGGATTTATTAAAGAAGAGTTGTATATGATGCAACAAGAAAGTTTTGCAATCCTAAAGGTGCTAACAAAATATGCAAGCTCCAGCGATCCATCTATGGACTGGTGCAAGCATCTCGGAGTTGGAATATACGCTTTGATAAGTTGATCAAAGCATATAGTTTTATACAGACTTGCGGTGAAGCCTGTATTTACAAGAAAGTGAGTGGGAGCACTACATCATTTCTGATAAGTATATGTGAATGACATATTGTTGATCGGATATAATGTAGAATTATTCTGCAAAGCATAAAAGGAATGTTTGAAAGGAGTTTTTCAAAGAAAGACCTCGGTGAAGTTGCTTACATATTGAGCATCAAGATCTATAGAGATAGATCAAGACGCTTGATAAGTTTTTCAATGAGTACATACCTTGACAAGATTTTTAAGTAGTTCAAAATGGAACAGTCAAAGAAGGAGTTCTTGCCTGTGTTACAAGGTGTGAAGTTGAGTAAGACTCAAAACCCGACCACGGCAGAAGATAGAGAGAGAATGAAAGTCATTCCCTATGCCTCAGCCATAGGTTCTATAAAGTATGCCATGCTGTGTACCAGACCTATTGTATACCCTGCCCTGAGTTTGGCAAGGGAGTACAATAGTGATCTAGGAGTAGATCACTGGACATTAGTCAAAATTATCCTTAGTGGAATAAGGATATGTTTCTCGATTATGGAGGTGACAAAAGGTTCGTCGTAAAGGGTTACGTCGATGCAAGTTTTGACACTGATCCAGATGACTCAAAGTCTCAATCTGGATACACATTGAAAGTGGGAGCAATTAGCTAGAGTAGCTTAGTGCAGAGCATTGTTGACATAGAAATTTGCAAAATACTTACGGATCTGAATGTGGCAGACCCATTGACTAAACTTCTCTCACAAGCAAAACATGATCACACCCTAGTACTCTTTGGGCATTAATCACATAGCGATGTGAACTAGCTAGATTATTGAATCTAGTAAACCCTTTGGGTGTTGGTCACATGACGATGTGAACTATGGGTGTTAATCACATGGTGATGTGAACTATTGATGTTAAATCACATGGCGATGTGAACTAGATTATTGACTCTAGTGCAAGTGGGAGACTGAAGGAAATATGCCCTAGAGGCAATAATAAAGTTATTATTTATTTCCTTATTTCATGATAAATGTTTATTATTCATGCTAGAATTGTATTAACCGGAAACATAATACATGTGTGAATACATAGACAAACAGAGTGTCACTAGTATACCTCGACTTGACTAGCTCGTTGATCGAAGATGGTTATGTTTCCTAGCCATAGACAAGAGTTGTCATTTGATTAACGCGATCACATCATTAGGAGAATGATGTGATTGACTTGACCCATACCATTAGCTTAGCACTTGATCGCTTAGTTTGTTGCTATTGCTTTCTTCATAACTTATACATGTTCCTATGACTATGAGATTATGCAACTCCCATTTACCGGAGGAACACTTTGTGTGCTACCAAACGTCACAATGTAACTGGGTGATTATAAAGGTGCTCTACAGGTATCTCCGAAGGTACTTGTTGGGTTGGCGTATTTCGAGATTAGGATTTGTCACTCCGATTGTCGGAGAGGTATCTCTGGGCCCTCTCGGTAATGCACATCACTTAAGCCTTGCAAGCATTGCAACTAATAAGTTAGTTGCGGGATGATGTATTACGGAACGAGTAAAAGAGACTTGCCGGTAACGAGATTGAACTAGGTATTGAGATACCGACGATCGAATCTCGGGCAAGTAACATACCAATGACAAAGGGAACAACATATGTTGTTATGCGGTCTGACCGATAAATATCTTCGCAGAATATGTGGGAGCCAATATGAGCATCCAGGTTCCACTATTGGTTATTGACCGGAGACGTGTCTCGGTTATGTCTGCATAGTTCTCGAAACCCGTAGGGTCCGCACGCTTAAGGTTTCGATGACAGTTATATTATGAGTTTATGAGTTTTGATGTACCGAAGGAGTTCGGAGTCCCGGATGAGATCGGGGACATGACGAGGAGTCTCGAAATGGTCAAGACGTAAAGATCGATATGGGACGACTATATTCGGGCATCGGAAAGGTTCCGAGTCATTGGGTATTTTTCGGAGTACCGGAGAGTTACGGGAATTCACCGGGGAGTATATGGGCCTTATTGGGCCATACGGGAATAGAGGAGAGAGGCCAAAAGGAAGGAGGCGCGCGCCCCCCCTCTGGTCCGAATTGGACAAGGGGTGCAGCCCACTTTTCCTTGTTCCTCTCCCCCTCTTTCCTTCTCTCCTACGCCAACAAGGGAAGGAGGAGTCCTACTCCCGGTGGGAGTAGGACTCCCCCCTTGGCGCGCCCTCCTCCTAGGCCAGCCGCCTCCCTCCCTTGCTCCTTTATATACGGGGGCAGGGGGCACCCCAGAGACACAATAGTTGATCATTGATCTCTTAGCCGTGTGCGGTGCCCCCCTCCACCATAGTCCTCGATAATTTTGTAGTGGTGCTTAGGCGAAGCCCTGCGATAGTAGAACATCAAGATCGTCACCACACCGTCGTGCTGACGGAACTCTTCCCCGACATTCTGCTGGATCGGAGTCCGGGGATCGTCATCGAGCTAAACATGTGCTAGAACTCGGAGGTGCCGTAGTTTCGGTGCTTGATCGGTCGGGCCGTGAAGACGTACGACTACATCAACCGCGTTGTGCTAACGCTTCCGCTTTCGGTCTACGAGGGTACGTAGACAACACTCTCCCCTCTCGTTGCTATGCATCACCATGATCTTGCGTGTGCGTAGGAATTTTTTTGAAATTGCTACATTCCCCAACAAGTACTTCTATGCTTGATACTACTATGGCACTTGGTGAATTTTGTGATGAACAATTTGCTAGGGCTAGAGAGAATGAAATTATTGAAAGTGATAATATTGATGAAAGGGATGATGAAGACTCTCCCCCTAATAAATATGAATTGCCTGTTGTTCCTGAGGGTTATGTTATGGATGAAGAAGCTACTAGAGCTATTTTAGCTTGCAATGATAGATATGATCTAAAGAGGTTATTAGCTAAATGGAAGCAGCAATCCCTTAATGCTAGAATGAAACCTGACCCTGCTTTTGCTACTTCACCTATCTGTGTTACTGATAAGGATTATGAACTCTCCGTTGATCCTGATATAATTACTTTGGTTGAATCTGATCCTTTTTATGGCTATGAATCTGGAACTGTTGTGGCACATCTTACTAAATTAAATGATATAGCCACCCTGTTCACTAATGATGAGAGAACTTGCTACTTTTATATCCTTAAAATATTTCCGTTCTCATTAAAGGGTGATGCTAAGATATGGTTTAATTTTCTTGATCCTGGTTGTGTGCGTAGTCCCCAGGATATGATTTATTACTTCTCTGCTAAATATTTCCCTGCTCATAAGAAACAAGCTGCCTTAAGGGATATATATAATTTTGTGCAAATTGAAGAAGAGAGTCTCCCACAAGCTTGGGGGAGGCTTCTACAATTACTTAATGCTTTGCCTGATCATCCTCTTAAGAAAAATGAAATACTTGATATATTTTATAATGGACTAACCGATGCTTCCAGAGATTACCTGGATAGTTGTGATGGTTCTGTTTTCAGGGAAAGAACACCGGATGAAGCTGAAATTCTATTAAATAATATGTTGACTAATGAAAATAATTGGACACTTCCTGAGCCTATTCCTAAACCAACTCTGAAGAAGAGAGGTGTTCTATTTCTCAGTCCTGAAGATATGCAAGAGGCAAAGAAATCCATGAAAGAAAAGGGTATTAAAGCTGAAGATGTTAAGAATCTACCTCCTATTGAAGAAATACATGGTCTTAATTTACCGCATGTTGAAGTAATATATGGTTTTAATCCATCTCCTATTGAAGAAATACATGGTCTTGATAACCCGACATAGGTAGTAAAGGTAAATTCTCTCTATAGATATGATAAAGCTGAAATCCCATTTACTAAGTTTGCTAGCCCATGCTTAGATGAGTTTGATAACTTTATGGTTAAGCAAGAAGACTTCAATGCTTATTTTGGTAGAGAATTAAAACGCAATGCTGATATGCTTGAACACTTGGGTGATTATATGGCTAATGTCAAAGGTGAACTAAAACTTATTAGTAAACATGCTTCTATGGTTACCACTCAAGTAGAACAAGTACTGAAAGCTCAAAATGATTTGCTCAATGAATTGAATAGTAAGAATAATGATTATGTTGTTAGAGTGGCTACTAGAACTGGTAAGATGACTCAGGAACCTTTGTATCCTAAAGGCCAGCCTAAGAGAATTGAGCAAGATTCTCAAAGAAATAATATAGAGGCACCTAGTCCTTCTGAAAGGAAGAAAAAGAAAAATGATAGGACTTTGCATGCTTCTAGTGAACCTATTACCGAAACACCTCAGAATCCAAATGATATTTCTATTTCTGATGCTAAAACACAATCTGGTAATGAACCTAAAACTAGTGATAATGTTAATGATAATGTTCATGATGATGCTCAACCTAGAAATGATAATGATATAGAAATTGAACCTACTGTTGATCTTGATAACCCATAATCAAAGAATCAACGTTATGATAAGAGAGACTTTGTTGCTAGGAAACATGGTAAAGAAAGAGAACCATGGGTTCAGAAACCCATGCCTTTTCCTCCCAAACCATCCAAGAAAATGATGAGGATTTTGATCGCTTTGCTGAAATGATTAGACCTATCTTTTTGCGTATGCGATTAACTGATATGCTTAAAATGAATCCTTATGCTAAGTACATGAAAGAAATTGTTACTAATAAAAGAAAGATATCGGAAGCTGAAATTTCCACCATGCTTGCTAATTATTCTTTTAAGGGTGGAATACTAAAGAAACTTGGAGATCCAGGAGTACCCACTATACCATGCTCCATTAAAAGAAACTATGTTAAAACTGCTTTATGTGATCTTGGAACCGGTGTTAGTGTTACGCCTCTCTCTTTATATCGTAGACTTGATTTGAATAAGTTGACAGCTACTGAAATATCTTTGGAAATGGATGATAAATCAACTGCTATACCTGTCGGTATTTGTGAGGATGTGCTTGTTGTGGTTGCAAACATTACTATTTTAACGGACTTTGTTATTCTTGATATTCTCGAGGACGATAGTATGTCTATTATTCTTGGAAGACCCTTTTTGAATACTGCAGGGGATGTTATTGATTGCAACAAAGGTACTGTCACTTTTCATGTTAATGGTAATGAGCATACGGTACACTTTCCGAGGAAACAACCTCAAGTTCACAGTATTAATTCTATTGGAAAAATTCCATCAATTATTTTTGAAGGTTTTGAATTTCCACTTCCTAGTATCAAGGAGAAATATGATATTCTTATTGTTGGGGATGTACATATCCCCGTTGAGGTAACCTAGTGTTATTCGAGAATTCTCCGGTTCCATGTTATTCGGAATGAGTTTGTTAACAAGACTTGATCAACCTTGTTAATGGATTCCTTTTGATGATCATGAGATGGATGAAGTTAGAAAACATAACTCTCTGTACCCTCCTTTTACTTTCTGTTATTTATATTAAATAAAATAAAAATAGTATTTTCTGTTTGTTATCTGAATTATCCGTACAATATAAAAATACCCTGAAAATAAAAGTTCTCCAAATGCCCTGAAATTTAAATATGATTTTTTCTGAAATATTTGAGAATATTTGGCACTGAGAACACAACAGGGGGGCATCCACCTGGCCACGAGGGTGGAGGGCGCGCCCTACCCCTTGGGCGCGCCCCCTGCCTCGTGGGCCCACGGTGGCCATCCTCCACTTATTCCTGCACCCATACACTCCTTCTTCCTCCCACAAACACCATTATCCAGCTCAAGCACGAGTTCTAGCTCATTTTGCTGCGATTTTCGATCTCCTTGCTCAAAGCACCTCTCACAAAACTGCTTGGGGGGATTGTTCCTTGGTATGTGACTCCTCCATTGGTCCAATTAGTTTTTGTTCTAGTGCTTTATTCATTGCATATTTTTGCTGCTTAGGTGACCCTGTTCTTGAACTTGCATATCAAATTTATATGGTTCCAAGTAGTTTTGATGCATGATATAGGCTCTAGGCACTTGTAGGAGTAGTTGCTATCAATTTTGTTGAGTTTGGTTCACCTTTATTTGAAGTTACTAAAAATTTCAGAAATTTTTCAGAGGGAGAAATATGCTTAGGAAAATGTACCAAGGTGGTTCTTCAAGGAAGCAAGGACCCAGGCTTGCAATGCGTGATGCTGACGATGAGCCACCAAGGAACGCTCCAGTGCGGCCTTGTGAATGGCCTTCAGAGGACTTCATGGATCGAGCGGGGATTAAGGAAGAATTTAACGCATATTTGTGTAATGCTGATCTTGTGAGCTTCGAGGAAGAAAAATGTCGTCAGTACCACTATCTCACTAGTTCCTTTGTGAGGAGGTTTGAATTTCCATCTTCACGTAATTATCAAACTGCCTGTTTGATCTTTATGAAAATTCTTACACTATGGACTTAGAGGACTTTACCACCGCTTGCAAACTTCCGCAATGGGGTAGTGCTAGTGAACCTCACAAATATGAATTTAGAGATTTTCTTGCTAGTATAACTATGGGGGAATCTAGAGATATAGCACAAGCTACTATAGGGAGCATTCACTTTCCTGCTATACATTATTTTGCTCTCTTCATAGGTAGGTGCACAAATGGTAAAGATGAAGCATGTCATATGTGTGTCCCTGACCTCAGTATTCTTAGGAGTGCTGTGTTAGGAGATAAATCTTATAATTTGGGAGCCATTGTTGCACGTAGGTTGCATCTTAATAGATTTAATGGAGATTTCTTATTTGGAATTTATGCAACCCGCATAGCTAATTTTCTTGGTATAACCATACGTGAGGATGATATTGAGTTGCCTCCTGCTTATTTGGATTATGAGGCTATGGTTCGTCATCAGTTTGTTGAGAGGAACGATCAGTTCCTCCAGTACCGACTAATCTTTGACAGACGGCGCACCTATCACATCGCTCTCCCTACTTCTACTTTCTTTGACTTTCAGGCAAAAGGGAGATATTTTATAACCAGAGAGGAGGCGGAAGAGTATAAGAGGAGAGCTGAGATAGCTCGCCTCCAAGCTGCAGCCCATGATGCAATGACTGTTGCATCTCAGTATGATCCCAACTACAACTTTGGATATCTGCCAGGCCATCCGTGGCATTAGACCAACTTAGGCCAAAAGCCTAAGCTTGGGGGAGTACGTATTTCTCACCGACATTACATTTATGTTCACACACTCATTGCAAGATGTCGGTGCTCATACTTTTTCATTGTATCATCCATGCTAGTTTATTTTCTCTTTTTATGCTTTCTTCTTGTCTGCTTAATAAACCTTAAGAAAAACCAAAAAAATTAGTTGTAGCTTTTAGCTAGTTTTAGTTTCCATGCTTGTAGTAGTAATCAAAAAGAAAACCCAAAAAGATTTCATGTTCTTCTTTTGCTTGTTGGGAGCTTCCCCGTGTAAATAGTTTTATTTCTTTTCTTTTCTTTGGGGGTCGATAGGAGAAGACCATAATTAAATTGTTGAAGTGGCTCTTATATGCATTATTGTTGATCTGACAAAAGAGGCCATATTGCCTCGTCTTCTCCTGTTTATTGAATGCTTGCAGATTCCAACTTAGTCCAATGCACGTGCACTATTATTATTATCCACATCATTCGGTCGTGCAAGTGAAAGGCAATTATGATGATATATGATGGACTGATTGAGATGAGAGAAGCTGGTATGAACTCGGCCTCTTTTTTTTGTAAATATGATTAGTTCATCGTTCCTGATTCAGCCTATTATGAATAAACATGTTTGCAATGACAATTAGAGATCATAGTTTCTTATGCCATGCTTAATTAGCTAGGATCTTATAATGGTTTACCTTGCATGCCAACATGCTATTAAAATGGTTGTGATGTGGTATGATAGGGTGGTATCCTCTTTTGAACGATTCGAGTGGCTTGACTTGGCACATGTTCACGCATGTAGTTGAAACAAAATCAACATAGCCTCTACGATATTTATGTTCATGGTGCATTATATCCTACTCATGCTTGCATTCGGTGTTGATTAATTTTAATGCATGTTCATGACTGTTGTCGCTCTCTAGCTGGTCACTTCCCAGTCTTTTGCTAGCCTTCACTTGTACTAAGAGGGAATACTGCTTGTGCATCCAACTCCATAAACCCCAAAGTTGATCCATATGAGTCCACCATACCTACCTATATACGGTATCTACCTGCCGTTCCAAGTAAATTTGTATGTGCCAAACTCTAAACCTTAAAATAAACATTCTGTTTTGTATGCTCGAATAGCTCATGTATCAACTAGGGTTGTCCGTATCTTCCATGTTAGGCGGGTTATTCTCAAGAGGAGTGGACTCCGCTCCTCACTCACGAGAAAATGGCTGGTCACCGGGATGCCCAGTCTCATGCTTTATGCAAATCAAATCAAAATAATTGCAAACAGAACTCCCCCTGGGACTCTTGTTAGTTTGAGGCACTCGTTGTTTCGAGCAAGCCATGGATTGATGCTTGTTGGTGTAGGGGGGGTATAAACTTTACCATTCTGTTTGGGAACCGCCTATAATGTGTGTAGCATGGAAGATATCGCCATCTCTTGGTTGTTATGTTGACAATGAAAGTATACCGCTCAAAATATTATTCATCTCTATTTCAAAACCGAGCTCTGGCACCTCTACAAATCCCTGCTTCCCTCTGCGAAGGGCCTATCTATTTACTTTCATGTTGAGTCATCCTCCTCTGATTAAAAAGCACCAGTTGGAGAGCACCGCTGTCATTTGCATTCATTACTGTTAGTTTACATTGAGTATGACTTGACTGAATCTCTTTTACCATGAATTACAATGTCTAGTCCGTCCTTGATCTTTAAAGGTGCTCTGCATTTATGTTTTGCGGTCTCAAAAAGGGCTAGCGAGACCATCCTGTTATATCATATCATGATCGTTTTGAGAAAGTGTTGTCATCCGAGATTTATTATTATTGCTCGCTAGTTGATTATGCCATTGATATGAGTAAACATGAGACCTAAATGTTATTGTGAATATGGTTAGTTCATAATCTTTGCTGAAAACTTGAATGCTGGCTTTACATATTTACAACAACAAGAGCAAACAGAGTTTGTAAAAGTTTTTCTTTATCACTTCCAGTTTATCAACTAAATTGCTTGAGGACAAGCAAAGGTTTAAGCTTGGGGAGTTGATACGTCTTCATGGTATCTACTTTTCCAAACACTTTTGTTCTTGTTTTGGACTCTAACTTGCATGATTTGAATGGAACTAACCCGGACTGATGCTATTTTCAGCAGAATTGCCATGGTGTTATTTATGTGTAGAAACAGAAGTTCTCGGAATGACCAGAAACTCCACGGAGCGTCTTTTTGGAAATAATAAAAAATACTGGCAAAAGATCAAGACCAGGGGGCCCACACCCTAGCCACGAGGGTGGGGGCGCGCCTGCCCCCTTGGGCGCGCCCCTACCTTGTGGGCCCCCTGGAGCTCCTCCGACCTCAACTCCAACTCTATATATTCACTTTCAGGGAGAAAAAAATAGAGAGAAGGATTCATCATGTTTTACGATACGGAGCCGCCGCCAAGCCCTAAACTCTCTCGGGTGGGCTGATCTGGAGTCTGTTCGGGGCTCCGGAGAGGGGAATCCATCGCCATCGTCATCATCAACCTTCCTCCATCACCAATTTCATGATGCTCACCGCCGTGCGTGAGTAATTCCAGCATAGGCTTGCTGGACGGTGATGGGTTGGATGAGATTTATCATGTAATCAAGTTAGTTTTGTTAGGGTTTTATCCCTAGTATCCACTATGTTCTGAGATTGATGTTGCTATGACTTTGCTATGCTTAATGCTTGTCACTAGGGCCCGAGTGCCATGATTTCAGATCTGAACCTATTATGTTTTCATCAATATATGAGAGTTCTTAATCCTATCTTGCAAGTCTATAGTCACCTACTATGTGTTATGATCCGGCAACCCCGAAGTGACAATAATCGGGACCACTCCCGATGATGACCGTAGTTTGAGGAGTTCATGTATTCACTATGTGTTAATGCTTTGGTCCGGTACTCTATTAAAAGGAGGCCTTAATATCCCTTAGTTTTCGCTAGGACCCCGCTTCCACGGGAGGGTAGGACAAAATATGTTATGCAAGTTCTTTTCCATAAGCACGTATGACTATATTCGGAATACATGCCTACATTACATTGATGAATTGGAGCTAGTTCTGTGTCATCCTAGGTTATGATTGTTACATGATGAACCACATCCGGCATAATTCTCTATCACTGATCCATTGCCTACGAGCTTTCCATATATTGTTCTTCGCTTATTTACTTTTCCGTTGCTATTGTTACAATCACTACAAAATACCAAAAACATTACTTTTGCTATCGTTACTTTTGCTACCGTTACCACTACTATCATATTACTTTGCTACTAAATACTTTGCTGCAGATATTAAGTTTCCATGTGTGGTTGAATTGACAACTCAGCTGCTAATACTTGAGAATATTCTTTGGCTCCCCTTGTGTCGAATCAATAAATTTGGGTTGAATACTCTACCCTCGAAAACTGTTGTGATCCCCTATACTTGTGGGTTATCAGGAGCTTTCCCGTGTAAATAGTTTTCTCGTTTTTGCTTTTCCCTTTTATTTGCTTGTTCAAGAAAACCAAAAACTCCAAAAAATATTTCAGTGTGTTTCTCTGAATTTATTTTATTTTATTTAGGTTGTACCGAGGAGAAGACCACGATGAAAATGTTGAGTGGCTCTCATATGAATAATTGTTGAACTAATAAAGAGCCCGTTTTACCTTGTCTTCTCCTATTGAATAAAATGCTTGCAGATTCCAGCTTAGTCCATGGCACTCTTGCACTATTATTATTTTCACATCGTTCGGTCGTGCAAGTGAAAGGCAATAATGACGATATTCGATGAACTGGTCGTGGCAGAGAGAAACTGGTATGAACTTGACTTGTTCTGTTTGTGTAAATATGTTTAACCTAGTATCCATGATTCAACCCATTATGATTAAACATATTTGCAATGACAATTAGAGATTATAGTTTCTCATGCCATGCATAAGTAGCTGGGAGTGAATAATGATTTATCTTGGATATCAACATTGCGTTAAAATGATTGTGATGTAGCATGATGATATGGTATCCTCCTCTAAATGTTCGAGTGGCTTGACTTGACACATGTTCATGCATGTAGTTGAATCAAAACCAACATAGCCTCTATGATATTTATGTTCATGGTGTTCATATCCTACTCATGCTAGTATCCAATGTTACTTACGCATAATGCATGATCATGATCATTGTTGCTCTCTAGCTGGCCGCTTCTCAATCTAATTGCTAGCCTTCGCCTGTACTAAGTGGGGATTCTGCTTGTACATCAAAAACCCTGAACCCAAAGTTATTCCAGATGAGTCCACCATACCTACCTATATGCGGTATTACCCTGCTGTCCTAAGTAAATTTGCATGTGCCACCTCTAAAAACTTCTAAAAAGAATATCCATTTTGTGTGCCTGGATCGTTCATGGAACGACATGAGGTAGTCGGTATCTTCCATGCTAAGCGGGTTATTCTCAGGTCGAGTGTTTATTCACTCGCCATCGCACGAGAAAAGGGCGGTAATAGGGATGACCAGTCCCAAACTGCAAAATACAAAAAGAGTTATTCGCTCGAATAATCAAGCAAAAACTCCCAATTGAGTCAAAACCTTTACTTTTTATCGCTTGGGAACCGCCACTAGCTTGTTTAGCATGGGCGATATTGATAACTGATAGTCGTGAAGTAAATGAGAAGGGTGCATGTCTCAAAATATCATTTATCTCTGTTTTAAAATTTTGAGCTCTGGCACCTCTGCAAATCACTACTTCCCTCTGCGAAGGGACTATCTATTTATTTTTATGTTGTGTCATCACCTTCTAAAACAAGTGCTAGAAACTAAGAGAGCATAGCTGTCATGACTTATGCATTGTGTGTAGCTAATGTTGGGTGCATCATGACTGGATCTTTTCTACCATGAATTACAATGTTTAGTCCCTGCTTGGACTTTGGAGGTGCTCTGCATTTATGCTTTGCGGTCTCAGAAAGGTCTAGCGAGATACCATTATTGTCATATTGTATCATGGTTGTTTTGACAACGTGTTGCCATTCGAGATGTCTTATTATTGCTCACTAGCTGATTATGTCATTGATATGAGTTAATATAATCTTTAAGAGTTATTGTCGGCATGGTTAGTTATAATGTTGGCTGAAAACCTGGGTGCTGTTTAAGCTTATTTATGCAAACAAGAGCAAAAGAGTTCGTAAAAGTTTTTCTTTTTCACTTTCAGTTTTATCAACTGAATTGCTCGAGGACAAGCAAAAGCTTAAGCTTGGGGGAGTTGATACATCTCCAACGTATCTACTTTTCGTAACACTTTTCCTCTAGTTTTGGACTCTAATTTGCATGATTTGAATGAAACTAACCCCGGACTGACGCTGTTTTCAGCAGAACTACTATGGTGTTGTTTTTGTGCAGAAATAAAAGTTCTCAGAATGGAACGAAACTTTGCGAGGATTTTTTATACAATAAATAAGAATTTCTGGAGCCAAGATCCACTGGAGAGGGGCACTTGGATGGGCACAACCCACTAGGGCGCGCCCCCCTCTCTTGGCGCGCCCAGGTGGGTTGTCCCCACCTGGTGGCCCCGCAGACCCTGAAACCAACGCTATAAAATCCTATTTTTGGAGAAAAGAATCATGGAGAAAGAGTTATCATGATCCACGAGATGGGGCCATCGCCAAGCCCTGTTCTTCCTCAGGAGGGCGGATTTGGAGTCCGTTTGGGGCTCCGAAGAGGGGGATCTTCGTTCTTCGTCATCACCAACCCTTCTCCATCGCCAATTCCATGATGCTCCCCACCAAGAGTGAGTAATTCATTCGTAGGCTCGCTGGTCGGTGAGGAGTTGGATGAGATTCATCATGTAATCGAGTTAGTTTTGTTAGGGCTTGATCCCTAGTATCCACTATGTTCTTAGATTGATGTTGCTATGACTTAGCCATGCTTAATGCTTGTCACTCTGGGCCCGGGTGCCATGATTTCAGATCTGAACCGTTTATGTTATCACCATTATATCCATGTTCTAGATCCGATCTTGCAAGTTATAGTCACCTACTACATGTTATGATCCGGCAACCCCGGAGTGACAATAGCCGGGCCCATTCCCGGTGATGACCGTAGTTTGAGGAGTTCATGTATTCACTATGTGTTAATGCTTTGTTCCGGTTCTCTATTAAAAGGAGGCCTTAATATCCCTTAGTTTCCAATAGGACCCCGCTGCCACGGGAGGGTAGGACAAAAGATGTCATGCAAGTTCTTTTAATAAAGCACGTATGACTATTTACGAAATACATGCCTACATTATATCGATGAACTGAAGCTAGTGCTGTATCGCCCTAGGTTATAACCATCTCATGATGAATATCATCCAACAAGTCATCGATCCAATTCCTACGAATTTATATTATATTGATCTTGCTAAGTTACTACTGCTATCATCACTGTTACACTTGCTACAAAATTACTGCTACCACTGTTACTGTTACTGTTGCTGCTTCTACTACTATCAAGACTATCATATTACTTTGCTGCAGATAATTAATCTGCAGGTGTGGTTGAATTGAAAACTCAACTGCTAATACCTTCAAATATTATTTGGCTCCCCTTGTGTCAAATATTTAAATTTGGGTCGAATACTCTATCCTCAAAAACTGTTATGATCCCTTATACTTGTGGGTTATCATCTGCCACTGTGACTTCTTTTGTTTGCTTTCCCATGACATCGAGTGCCTGGAGATGGATGCATAAATTCAGGCAGTCAACAGGGCAGTGAAGGAAATATGCCCTAGAGGCAATAATAAAGTTATTATTTATTTCCTTATAATCATGATAAATGTTTATTATTCATGCTAGAATTGTATTAACCGGAAACATAATACATGTGTGAATACATAGACAAACAAAGTGTCACTAGTATGCCTCTACTTGACTAGCTCGTTAATCAAAGATGGTTATGTTTCCTAACCATGAACAATGAGTTGTTATTTGATTAACGAGGTCACATCATTAGTTGAATGATCTGATTGACATGACCCATTCCATTAGCTTAGCACCCGATCATTTAGTATGTTGCTATTGCTTTCTTCATGACTTATACATGTTCCTATAACTATGAGATTATGCAACTCCCGTTTACCGGAGGAACACTTTGGGTACTACCAAATGTCACAACGTAACTGGGTGATTATAAAGGAGTACTACAGGTGTCTCCAATGGTACATGTTGGGTTGGCGTATTTCGAGATTAGGTTTTGTCACTCCGATTGTCGGAGAGGTATCTCTGGGCTCTCTCGGTAATGCACATCACATAAGCCTTGCAAGCATTACAACTAATATGGTAGTTGTGATATGATGTATTAGGGAACGAGTAAAGAGACTTGCCGGTAACGAGATTGAACTAGGTATTGGATACCGACTATTGAATCTCGGGCAAGTAACATACCGATGACAAAGGGAACAACGTATGTTGTTATGCGGTCTGACCGATAAAGATCTTTGTAGAATATGTAGGAGCCAATATGGGCATCCAGGTCCCGCTATTGGTTATTGACCGGAGACGTGTCTCGGTCATGTCTACATTGTTCTCGAACCGTAGGGTCCGCACGCTTAACGTTACGATGACAGTTATTATGAGTTTATGCATTTTGATGTACCGAAGGTTGTTCGGAGTCCCGAATGTGATCACGGACATGGCGAGGAGTCTCGAAATGGTCGAGACATAAAGATTGATATATTGGAAGCCTATGTTTGGACATCGGAAGTGTTCCGGGTGAAATCAGGATTTTACCGGATTACTGGGAGGTTACCGGAACCCCCCGGGAATCATATGGGCCTTATTGGGCTTTAGTGGAAAGGTGAAAGGGGCTGCCCATAGTGGGCTGCGCGCCTCCCCCCCTCCCCTAGTCCTATTAGGACTAGGAGAGGTGGCCGGCCACCTCTCTCTCTCTTTCCCCCTTGGGAGTCCTATTTGGAATAGGATTGGGGGGGGAGTCCTACTCCCGGTAGGAGTAGGACTCCTCCTGCGCCTCCATAGGGCTGGTCGCACCCCTCCCCCTTGGCTCCTTTATATACGGAGGCAGGGGGCACCTCTAGACACACAAGTTGATCATTGAGATCGTTCCTTAGCCGTGTGCGGTGCCCCCTGCCACCATATTCCACCTCGATCATATCGTTGTAGTGCTTAGGCGAAGCCCTGCGTCGGTACAACATCAAGATCGTCACCACGCCGTCGTGCTGACGGAACTCTTCCCCGACGCTTTGCTGGATCGGAGCCCGGGGATCATCATCGAGCTGTACGTGTGCTAAGAACTCGGAGGTGCCGGAGTAACGGTGCTTGGATCGGTCGGATCGGGAAGAAGACGTACGACTACTTCCTCTACGTTGTGTCAACGCTTCCGTTGCGATCTACAAGGGTACGTAGATCATACTCTCCCCTCGTTGCTATGCATCACCATGATCTTGCGTGTGCGTAGGAACTTTTTTTAAAATTACTACGTTCCCCAACAGTGGTATTAGAGCCAGGTTTTATGGTTTGATGTTATTTTCACGAGTAGAACACAAGTGAGTTGTGGACGATACAAGTCATACTACCTACCAGCATATCATACTTTGGTTCGGCGGTATTGTTGGACGAGACGACCCGGACCAACCTTACGCGTACGCTTACGCGAGACCGGTTCCCTCGACGTGCTTTGCACATAGATGGCTTGCGGGCGACTGTCTCTCCAACTTTAGTTGAACCGAGTGTGGCTACGCCCGGTCCTTGCGAAGGTTAAAACGGAGTCTATTTGACAAACTATCGTTGTGGTTTTGATGCGTAGGTGAGATTGGTTCTTGCTTAAGCCCGTAGCAGCCACGTAAAACATGCAACAACAAAGTAGAGGACGTCTAACTTGTTTTTGCAGGGCATGTTGTGATGTGATATGGTCAAGGCATGATGCTGAATTTTATTGTATGAGATGATCATGTTTTGTAACTGAGTTATCGGCAACTGGCAGGAGCCATATGGTTGTCGCTTTATTGTATGCAATGCAATCGCGATGTAATGCTTTACCTTATTACTAAACGGTAGTGATAGTCGTGGAAGCATAAGATTGGCGAGACGACAACGATGCTACGATGGAGATCAAGGTGTCGCGCCGGTGACGATGGTGATCATAACGGTGCTTCGGAGATGGAGATCACAAGCACAAGATGATGATGGCCATATCATATCACTTATATTGATTACATGTGATGTTTATCTTTTTATGCATCTTATCTTGCTTTGATTGACGGTAGCATTATAATATGATCTCTCACTAAATTATCAAGAAGTGTTCTCCCTGAGTATGCACCGTTGCCAAAGTTCGTCGTGCCCAGACACCACGTGATGATCGGGTGTGATAAGCTCTACGTCCATCTACAACGGGTGCAAGCCAGTTTTGCACACGCAGAATACTCAGGTTAAACTTGACGAGCCTAGCATATGCAGATATGGCCTCGGAACACGGAAACCGAAAGGTCGAGCGTGAATCATATAGTAGATATGATCAACATAACGATGTTCACCATTGAAAATTACTCCATCTCACGTGATGATCGGTTATGGTTTAGTTGATTTGGATCACGTAATCACTTAGAAGATTAGAGGGATGTCTATCTAAGTGGGAGTTCTTAAGTAATTTGATTAATTGAACTTAAACTTATCATGAACTTAGTACCTGATAGTATCTTGCTTGTTTATGTTGATTGTAGATAGATGGCTCGTGCTGTTGTTCCGTTGAATTTTAATGCGTTCCTTGAGAAAGCAAAGTTGAAAGATGTTAGTAGCAATGATGCGGATTGGATCCGTGATCTGAGGTTTATCCTCATTGCTGCATAGAAGAATTATGTCCTTGATGCACCGCTAGGTGACAGACCTATTGCAGGAGCAGATGCAGACGTTATGAATGTTTGGCTAGCTCAATATGATGACTACTTGATAGTTTAGTGCACCATGCTTAATGGCTTAGAATCGGGACTTCAAAGACGTTTTCAACGCCATGGAGCATATGAGATGTTCCAGGAGTTGAAGTTAATATTTCAAGCAAATACCCGAGTTAAGAGATATAAAGTATCCAACAAGTTCTACAGCTAAAAGATGGAGGAGAATCGCTCAACTAGTGAGCATGTGCTCAGATTGTCTGAGTACTACAATCGCTTGAATCAAGTGGGAGTTAATCTTCCAGATAAGATAGTGATTGACAGAATTCTCTAGTCACCATCACCAAGTTAGTAGAACTTTGTGATGAACTATGATATGCAAGGGATAACGGAAACGATTCCCATGCTCTTCGTAATGCGGAAATTGACGAAGGTAGAAATCGAGAAAAACATCAAGTGTTGATGGTAGACAAGACCACTAGTTTCAAGAAAAGGGCAGAGGGAACAAGGGGAACTTCAAGAAGAACAACAAGCAAGTTGCTGCTCAAGTGAAGAAGCCCAAGTCTGGTCCTAAGCCTGAGACTAAGTGTTTCTACTGCAAAGGGACTGGTCACTGGAAGCGGCACTGCCCCAAGTATTTGGCGGATAAGAAGGATGGCAAAGTGAACATAAGTATATTTGATATACATGTTATTGATGTGTACTTTACTAGTGTTTATAGCAACCCCTCAGTATTTGATACTAGTTCAGTTGCTAAGATTAGTAACTCGAAACGGGAGTTGCAGAATAAACAGAGACTAGTTAAAGGTGAAGTGACGATGTGTGTTGGAAGTGGTTCCAAGATTTATATGATCATCATCGCACATTCCCTATACTTTCGGGATTAGTGTTGAACCTGAATAAGTGTTATTTGGTGTTTGCGTTGAGCATGAATATGATTTGATCATGTTTATTGTAATACGGTTATTCATTTAAGTAAGAGAATAAATTGTTGTTCTATTTACATGAATAAAACCTTATATGGTTACACACCCAATGAAAATAGTTCGTTGGATCTCGATCGTAATGATACACATATTCATAATGTTGAAGCCAAAAGATGCAGAGTTGATAATGAAAGTGCAACTTATTTGTGGCACTGTCGTTTAGGTCATATCGGTGTAAAGCGCATGAAGAAACTCCATACTGATGGACTTTTGGAACCACTTGATTATGAATCACTTGGTACTTGTGAACCGTGCCTCATGGGCAAGATGACTAAAACACCGTTCTCCGGTACTATGGAGAGAGCAACAGATTTGTTGGAAATCATACATACCGATGTATGTGGTCCGATGAATATTGAGGCTCGTGGCGGATATCGTTATTTTCTCACCTTCACAGATGATTTAAGAAGATATGGATATATCTACTTAATGAAACATAAGTCTGAAACATTTGAAAAGTTCAAAGAATTTCAGAGTGAAGTTGAAAATCATCGTAACAAGAAAATAAAGTTTCTACGATCTGATCATGGAGGAGAATATTTGAGTTACTAGTTTGGTGTACATTTGAAAAAATGTGGAATAGTTTCGCAACTCACGCCACCCGGAACACCACAGCGTAATGGTGTGTCCGAACGTCGTAATCGTACTTTACTAGATATGGTGCGATCTATGATGTCTCTTACAGATTTACCGCTATCGTTTTGGGGTTATGCTTTAGAGACGGCCGCATTCACGTTAAATAGGGCACCGTCAAAATCCGTTGAGACGACGCCGTATGAACTATGGTTTGGCAAGAAACCAAAGTTGTCGTTTCTTAAAGTTTGGGGTTGTGATGCTTATATGAAAAAGTTTCATCCTGATAAGCTCAAACTCAAATCGGAGAAGTGCGTCTTCATAGGATATCCAAAGGAAACTATTGGATACACCTTCTATCACAGATCCGAAGGCAAGACTTTTGTTGCTAAATTCGGAAACTTTCTGGAGAAGGAGTTTCTCTCGAAAGAAGTGAGTGGGAGGAAAGTAGAACTTGACGAGGTAACTGTACCTACTCCCTTACTGGAAAGTAGTACATCATAGAAAACTGTTTCAGTGACACCTACACCAGTTAGTGAGGAAGCTAATGATAATGATCATGAAACTTCAGATCAAGATACTACTGAACCTCGTAGATCAACCAGAGTAAGATCCGCACCAGAGTGGTACGGTAATCCTGTTCTGGAAGTCATGCTACTAGATCATGATGAACTTACGAACTATGAAGAAGCGATGGTGAGCCCAGATTCCACAAAGTGGCTTGAAGCCATGAAATCTGAGATGGGATCCATGTATGAGAACAAAGTATGGACTTTGGTTGACTTTCCCGATGATCGGCAAGCAATTGAGAATAAATGGATCTTCAAGAAGAAGACTGACGCTGACGGTAATGTTACTGTCTACAAAGCTCGACTTGTCGCGAAAGGTTTTCGACAAGTTCAAGGGGTTGACTACGATGAGACTTTCTCACCTGTAGCGATGCTTAAGTCTGTCCGAATCATGTTAGCGATTGCCGCATTTTATGATTATGAAATTTGGCAGATGGATGTCAAAACTGCATTCCTGAATGGATTTCTGGAAGAAGAGTTGTATATGATGCAACTGGAATGTTTTGTCGATACAAAGGGAGCTAACAAAGTGTGCAAGCTCCAGCGATCCATTTATGGACTGGTGCAAGCTTCTCGGAGTTGGAATAAACGCTTTGATAGTGTGATCAAAGCATTTCGTTTTATACAGACTTTCGGAGAAGCCTGTATTTACAAGAAAGTGAGTGGGAGCTCTGTAGCATTTCTGATATTATATGTGGATGACATATTATTGATTGGAAATGATATAGAATTTCTGGATGGCATAAAGGGATACTTGAATAAGAGTTTTTCAATGAAAGACCTCGGTGAAGCTGCTTACATATTAGGCATAAAGATCTATAGAGATAGATCAAGACGCTTAATTGGACTTTCACAAAGCACATGCCTTGACAAGATTTTGAAGAAGTTCAAAATGGATCAAGCAAAGAAAGGGTTCTTGCCTGTGTTACAAGGTGTGAAGTTGAGTAAGACTCAATGCCCGACCACTGCAGAAGATAGAGAGAAAATGAAAGATGTTCCCTATGCTTCAGCCATAGGCTCTATCATGTATGCAATGCTGTGTACCAGACCTGATGTGTGCCTTGCTATAAGTTTAGCAGGGAGGTACCAAACTAATCCAGGAGTGGATCACTGGACAGCGGTCAAGAACATCCTGAAATACCTGAAAAGGACTAAGGATATGTTTCTCGTATATGGAGGTGACAAAGAGCTCACCGTAAAAGATTACGTTGATGCAAGCTTTGACACTGATCCGGACGATTCTAAATCGCAAACCGGATACGTATTTACATTGAACGGTGGAGCTGTCAGTTGGTGCAGTTCTAAACAAAGCGTCGTAGCAGGATCTACATGTGAAGCGGAGTACATAGCTGCTTCGGAAGCAGCAAACGAAGGAGTCTGGATGAAGGAGTTCATATCCGATCTAGGTGTCATACCTAGTGCATCGGGACCAATGAAAATCTTTTGTGACAATACTGGTGCAATTGCCTTGGCAAAGGAATCCAGATTTCACAAAAGGACCAAGCACATCAAGAGACGCTTCAACTCCATCCGGGATCTAGTCCAGGTGGGAGACATAGAGATTTGCAAGATACATACAGATCTGAATGTTGCAGACTCGTTGACTAAGCCTCTTCCACGAGCAAAACATGATCAGCACCAAGGCTCCATGGGTGTTAGAATCATTACAGTGTAATCTAGATTATTGACTCTAGTGCAAGTGGGAGACTGAAGGAAATATGCCCTAGAGGCAATAATAAAGTTATTATTTATTTCCTTATAATCATGATAAATGTTTATTATTCATGCTAGAATTGTATTAACCGGAAACATAATACATGTGTGAATACATAGACAAACAAAGTGTCACTAGTATGCCTCTACTTGACTAGCTCGTTAATCAAAGATGGTTATGTTTCCTAACCATGAACAATGAGTTGTTATTTGATTAACGAGGTCACATCATTAGTTGAATGATCTGATTGACATGACCCATTCCATTAGCTTAGCACCCGATCGTTTAGTATGTTGCTATTGCTTTCTTCATGACTTATACATGTTCCTATAACTATGAGATTATGCAACTCCCATTTACCGGAGGAACACTTTGGGTACTACCAAACGTCACAACGTAACTGGGTGATTATAAAGGAGTACTACAGGTGTCTCCAATGGTACATGTTGGGTTGGCGTATTTCGAGATTAGGTTTTGTCACTCCGATTGTCGGAGAGGTATCTCTGGGCCCTCTCGGTAATGCACATCACATAAGCCTTGCAAGCATTACAACTAATATGGTAGTTGTGAGATGATGTCTTACGGAACGAGTAAAGAGACTTGTCGGTAACGAGATTGAACTAGGTATTGGATACCGACGATCGAATCTCGGGCAAGTAACATACCGATGACAAAGGGAACAACGTATGTTGTTATGCGGTCTGACCGATAAAGATCTTCGTAGAATATGTAGGAGCCAATATGGGCATCCAGGTCCCGCTATTGGTTATTGACCAGAGACGTGTCTCGGTCATGTCTACATTGTTCTCGAACCGTAGGGTCCGCACGCTTAACGTTACGATGACAGTTATTATGAGTTTATGCATTTTGATGTACTGAAGGTTGTTCGGAGTCCCGGATGTGATCACGGACATGGCGAGGAGTCTCGAAATGGTCGAGACATAAAGATTGATATATTGGAAGCCTATGTTTGGACATCGAAAGTGTTCCGGGTGAAATCAGGATTTTACCGGATTATCGAGAGGTTACCGGAACCCCCCGGGAATCATATGGGCCTTATTGGGCTTTAGTGGAAAGGTGAAAGGGGCTGCCCATAGTGGGCTGCGCGCCTCCCCCCCTCCCCTAGAGTCCTATTAGGACTAGGAGAGGTGGCCGGCCACCTCTCTCTCTCTTTCCCCCTTGGGAGTCCTATTTGGAATAGGATTGGGGGGGAGTCCTACTCCCGGTAGGAGTAGGACTCCTCCTGCGCCTCCATAGGGCTGGCCGCACCCCTCCCCCTTGGCTCCTTTATATACGGAGGCAGGGGGCACCTCTAGACACACAAGTTGATCATTGAGATCGTTCCTTAGCCGTGTGCGGTGCCCCCTGCCACCATATTCCACCTCGGATCATATCGTTGTAGTGCTTAGGCGAAGCCCTGCGTTGGTAGAACATCAAGATCGTCACCACGCCGTCGTGCTGACGGAACTCTTCCCCGACGCTTTGCTGGATCGGAGCCCGGGGATCGTCATCGAGCTGTACGTGTGCTAAGAACTCGGAGGTGCCGGAGTAACGGTGCTTGGATCGGTCGGATCGGGAAGAAGACGTATGACTACTTCCTCTACGTTGTGTTAACGCTTCCGTTGCGATCTACAAGGGTACGTAGATCATACTCTCCCCTCGTTGCTATGCATCACCATGATCTTGCGTGTGCGTAGGAATTTTTTTGAAATTACTACGTTCCCCAACAGGCAGTACTTCACAGCAACACACTTCCCCTTCAGGATCGAGTAGCAAAATGTCTTCACATAAGGGCATGATAAGTGTGTAAACAATAAGCAAGATGATGCTGCACTTCACATTAATGAATAAAAAATATTTTCGTATAAGAGACAGAGCTAATCACTTTAAAGAAGGGAACAAATAACCGTTTCAATATATCAATATAGATTATAAATAGATAAATACACAATGCATTATGCCACCAATCAACAATTTAGTTATTATCATAATACATATTAAGTATCTCATGATCTTTTCCCTTCCTGTTTTACAGTGGATGTCAACTGTAACTCTGCTTTGAAAGCAAAATACTTATAATCTAATACAGGAATAGGGATGGATCCACTGGATTTACAGATGGTTCATGGCAAGATATAATAGTGTTGTAAGGGAACATCACATCTTGCTCATGTAAAGAGTGGGAAGAGCTACTTATGGGATGAGATAACGTGATTCAAAAAATCAGAGAAGGAAGGCTTGAACGAAATTGAGAGAAGAACTACGGACCTTCGGCTGGCACGTCAGATGCCTTACAGGTGGGGAAACAGAGGCAGCTCAGTGAAGCCTCGGCAGCGAGATCACTGGTGGTGCCGGGTACCCTCGGTCGGTATCCTACTGCCCCTCCTCATTGCACCATCTGGCGGGGAGGAAAAGCAGTGGCGCGGCCTATTCCCCTGCAAAGCCTCGTCGTGCCGGTTCGGTTGAGGGGAGGCCAATAGCGAAAGTCTTCATGGCCATCTGTCTGGCCACTACTGGGATGCTTCCAGCGACAGTGGAGCGGAAGACGGAGGCGGGGAAGGAGGAGGAGAGGTGAATGCGGTGGCGGTAGGAAAATCCCTTGAGCTATGTCGATCGAGGTCTTAAGCTGCCCTAGGGGAGCGACGCGGTCCGGTCCCGGCGACGGATAGGGACTCACACGGAGCGAAGGGAGCCGAGCTGGCCGGCGCGAATCCACCAGCTGAGGAGACCAATGCGGAGGACGGGAGGGCGAAGGAAGGGGAGCCGGCCAACGCGAACCCATCGGCCTAGGAGATGCAAGCTGTCGCTACCCCCTTGCAGAAGAAGCGTCCGTACAGAAAACCTCAGTGGCTCACGGCCTTGGCCTGGGCACCTTCGGGAAGGGTGGGACGAGAAGAGGGGATGGTGCTGGGGGCGAGGGTTGGGTGTTGGAGTCGGTCAGCGACGCAGACACGAGAGCCTAGGGTGTTGGAGTCGATGCGATGGAGTCGGTCGGATGGTTGTATCGCTGATTGACTGGACGACCCGGCCGAACGGCACAACCGACTCTTTTTTCTTTTTTCTTTTTGACGTTCAACCTGCCCAACCGACTCTTTAACTCGACCCAACCACTGTTAAATGGGTCAACGCGCCGCTCGCCGGCCGCGATTCACCAGGAGCTCTTATTTCCAGTAACTGTAGTGATTATGCCTATTTCTTCACCAGAAATCACCCCAAAGCAATTATGTTTGCCCCCTCAGCCCATGCTCCCCACCCAAAGATTTTGGCTCAAGCTCCGCCACTGAATGTCAAGTACATTTGTCTGGAAAATACGTACATTTGTAAAACAAATTGCACAAACAATTTTTAACTTTATGTTAATATTTCTCAAATGTTCGGTAAATGGTATTAAATATGTAAGTACTTTAATTTTTGAAATATATGTATTCAGAATATTTCAACAATAAATAAAATAGAAAAAAGAGCAAACAAATATTTATGCAAAAAAAACTAAAGAAAAGAAAGAGCAGCCACGAGGCTACGAATGGGCCGGCCCAATACAAGTGACGAGGAGTGCCCGCTGACATGAGACCAAATAATCCAGAAAGTTTATCTAAAATCATTAAAAAGTGAAAATTGCGAATTTTATCAACCCGGAACCTTTTTGCAACAATTCATGGCATTCTGGGAACATTTTAGAAATTTGCAACCATTTTTTAATCGCAAGACATAGCTCTCACGATCAAACATATAAATCCATGCGACACTTTTTTCTTTGTTTTTTTTTCAGGTTTTGGTCGGCTATACTTTGGTTTCCTTTGTCTCTTTCTTGGATTGCTTAGGTTTTCTTTGCTTTTCTTTTTTTATTTGTCTGTTTCTATCGATTTCTTTTTTTCACGTGTCAAATTTTACTCAGTACACAATGTACATTTTAGTGTACATGTGGAACCTTTTTCTGATACACGTTGGGCACTTTTCAAAGACATGAAGTGCATTTAAAAATATATATGTTTTGAACACTTTTTTGAATACACATTAACATTTCCCATATCCACATTGTCCATTCTTGTAAAGGCAATAATTTTTTTATTAGCTACACAAATATATATTTTACATTCTATAACCATTTAAAAAATATTCATGGACATTTATTGGAAATGAGTGAATATTTCTTTAAAATGTCACCTACATTTTTAATGGATGTAAACATCCTTTTAACCTACGGCATCATTCTTTTCCATTGTATAATTTTTTTTCAAATTTTCATCAATTAGATTGAATCATGGGATACTTATTTAAATGTCATGTATATTTTCTATATGGTACAAGGCATTTTTTATATTATTGAACAACCTTTAAAATAAATACACAATTTTTAAAATGACGCAAACAAAATTTTGAAACTCAGTTGCATGTAACATACATTTTTTGCATGTATGGAATAATTTTTTTAATTATGCGAATGTTTTTAGATTGTATAAATTTTCTTAAATGTCACATACATTTTTTTAAACACATGACATTGTTTGAATGTCACAAACATTTTTCATACACATGATAACATTTTTCTATACACATTGTTTTCAATGCATGATTAGCATTTTTTTTAACTTTTTGTAAGTGTTTTTTTGTAATTTATGTACAATATTTCGAAATATAAACACGAGTAAAATGATAAAGCGATAAAGAAAACAAAAATGTGAGGAAAGAACGAAAAAAATAATAACACGAGCATGGGGTTATCGGGCCAGCCTAGTAACATCTCCCTGCACGCGACCCTGTGCTAGAAGTCCTCAAGCAAGGCGACTATATTTCGCATTCGGCATCTCCTATTTGATGCTTCAAGCGCCCGTTACAAGCCATTTTGCAAACGGGCGCCTGAAGCAAAACGCCCTCCTGCACTAGGCCGGCCCCTTTAACCTATTCTTTCTTTCCTGTTAAAATGCAAAAATTGTGCGACCGTTAACGTTCGAACTAGAGACCTCAATATTCAGAACAAAGTGTACTAACCACTAGGCAATCTCGATTGATTCTGCAGACTCACATCATTTCTCCCTTTTATCCTTTACAGTACGAGGAATTTTATTCCTTTTCTTCTATTTTTTCCTGGGAACTGTTTTCTTCAGTTTTTTTCTCATCACTTTTCTTTTTACGAAATGTGTGAACTTTTATTCAAATTCATGATTTTTTCATAATCGATAAACTTTTCTTCAAGATCAATGAGCTTTTTTCGAAACCAATGACCTTTTTTAAAAATATATGAACTTTTTTACAAAATCGATGAGCGTTTTTCAAATTTGATGTCCATTTTTTCAAATCCAATGAACTTTTTATTTTCAAAATCCGTTTACCTTTTATCTAATTTATGAACTTTTTCCTATCAAAATCGATGAACATTTTTCAAATTCATGAAAAAAATTTCAGTATTGATAATTTTTTTCTATTTTGTGAACTTTTAAAAGCTCCGTTATTTTTTTCCAAATCTGGTGAACTTTTTTTCAGGATTAATGGACTTCTCTGAAATTCATGAACTTTTTCAATTTAGTAATTTACTTTTAAAACCAATGAATTTTATTCGAATTCACGAACCTTATTTGTTAAAATCGATGAACTTTTTCCATATATGTGAACTTTTTGTCAAAATCCGGTGAAATTTTTTTAGTATATAATCCAATTCCTTTTCCTATATTGTTTTAATTTTCTGTAACAATTAACTTGAGCAATCCGTCATCAAAAAGAAAATAGTAAAAAACAATGAGGGAGACTAAACTGATAGATAACCTATCTTGTGTTAAGGGAACAATATTTTTTTTTTGACATGAGAAGGAAGCAGTCAATCCCATGCCAAGGAAACCAAATTAATCGATATCCCATTCGAAGGAAACAAACACTTTTTTAAAAATAGTTTGGACTGCTTACCACATGTGTCACGTGGCAAACAAATTTTCCTTTTTACGTGCGAAAGTAAACAGTCAATCCCATCCGAAGAAACGAACTCTCAAACGAAACAGTAATTCCCATCCGAAAGAATGGGCTTTCTGAATGCAGCCCACTAGGATACGTAGTGGGCGCCAGGTAACTGAAACGGCGCTGAGGGCGCTGTATATGTGTGGTGACTATTTGTCGCTTTAAGTGAGGCGAGAGGGGAAACAACGGTGCTAGCCACTGCGGTAGCTTCCCATTTCTTGATAACAACCAGGGATGCGACCTACATAGAGACAGGGGGTGGGGGGGGGGGGGGGGGGGGTGGGGTGTTTTTGGGGGGGGGGGGGGGGGGGGGGGGGGGGGTCTGGTTTTTCATTGGCATTGTCAATCTTTTTTGCATTTTATTTTTTCTTCTCAATTTTTTTGTTTGGTTTTATCTTTTCTTCTTTATTTTTTTGGTTTTCTTTTTTCTTCTACATTTTGTTTGTTTTTTCTATGTTTGTTTTCGTATTCACTCTACATTTTTTGTATATGTCAAACACATGTTTTTAATAAGTGATCGACATTTACATTTTTTGTATACGCATTCAACATTATCCGAATGCTTATTCAACGACTTTTTAAATACTTGTTCAACATTTTGATACTTATTCAGGATTTTCAAATACTTGTTCAACATTTTTCAAATGTGTTTATGAAGAGGAAAATGAAAATAGGAAAAGGAAGAAAAAAATAGGGTGTGGCCTCCTGCGCGGTTGGCCGGCCCATCTGGGGCTCCGCGACGCGAGGCTACCCCCTTGTCTTGCGTAATGCAAGGAATAGGGGCGCCCTTGAATAGGTGCTCCCCTCACCTTCGGCGGGATAACAAGATGTCTCGCGGAAGCGTAAAAAATAATCAGGCCGGCCCATCTGCGCGAAAAAGAGAAGGTTTTCTCCGTGGTTTTTTCTTTTCTTTTCCTTCTCGATTTTTATTCTTTTTCCATTTGTTTCTCCGGTTTTATTTTTTCACTTTATCTTTTCTTTTGTTTGGTTTATTTTGTTTATTTTGGTTTTCTTTGTTTCTTTTGGTTTCATTCTACATTTTTATATGTCAACAACATTTGTCTAATTCATTACATTTTTCTAATATAAATCTAATATTTTTTCAATACATGGTAAAAAAATCTATACACATTTTTACATTTTTCAGATGCTTGATTAATAATTTTCAAATAAAAGATTGGCATTTTTACTACATGGTTAACATTTTTTCTATACACACTTTTAATTTTTTACAAATGCTTGATTAACACTTTTCAAATACAAGATTAACATTTTGTAATACATGACCAACATCTTTTCTATGCTCATTTAACATTGTTCAAATGCTTGATTAAAAAATTTAAATGCTATACTAACATTTTTTCCAACACATGGTCAACATGTTTTCAAAACACATTTAATACCTTTTAAGTGCTTGATTAACATTTTTGAAATACTTGTTCAACATTTTTTTCAAATGGTTGATTAACAATTTTAAATACCTGATCAAAATTTTCCATCATTTTTTAATACATGGACGAAATATACAACATGACACTCTATAATTTCATCCATGGTTCACCCATAGGCGGTGCACCACCTTAGGGCATCTCCAACGCTGATATCAAACTGTTCGCATACGTCCAGACCGCGTGATCCCGGCGTGTTTTGTCATCCAACGTGGTCCCGTCTCGGTCTGCACAGTGGTCCTAACACACTTTTTTTTGCAAACCAGAGGCAAAAGGGGGCTTTTGCGGCGTCCGGACAACAGCGATGCCCGTGTGTGACTAACTTTACCGACCAAAAACCCTATCCCTCACCCACGTGCATTCCCGCCCCGGGCCAGTTGTCCTCACTCATGCCGCTGTGGAGCGACCGCTCCGCATTGACGTCGGCCCAGAGCGGACCGGCCTCTCACTGGCGGTGACATTGAAGCGGCACGCCGGTCGAGAAAGCACCGCCCACTGCACGCTTGGCAGAACACACCTTTTCGTCGCATTCATGCGTCTGCCGAGAAATCTACTCCGGCCACAAGTCCGTTCGCGAGCCTCTCGTTATTAAACACAATGCCAGTTGCCTCCGGCCATCCCCCACTATTTAAATGATGCTAGGTGTTGGGTAAAAATCACACGATACTTCACTCCCAACTCTTCCCTGCACACCATTTTATCCCCAATCTCCATGGCACCCGGCGAGCAGGAAGACGAGTTCTCCAGCATAAAAGCCGGTTGGGCGGCCCGTCGAGCCCGCCGGATACGAGCCAGGAAACTCTCTGCTCCACCTCCCTCGACGCTGCAGGTCGTTGCAGGCTAGCTCACGAAGGTAGAAACTCTAAACCGGCATGTTGTTCAGCAACTCGCTGCACCAAGCCAACTTGCCGAGGAGTGGCGAGTTGCTCCAGGATGGCACGCGGGGGAGCACGGCGGGACATGCATCGTGGCTGCCATGGACGACACCATTTCACACCGCACCTCCTGTGCCTGCGACCGCACCATCTGCCATCAATGTTTGCATAACCGCGTCGTGCCAATGGAGAAAGAAGTTGGCTTCGCGGAGATCGACAAGGTGGCATCTGATGACCCACAAGTGTAGGGGACCTATCATAGCTTTTTGATAAGTAAGAGTGTCGAACCCAACGAGGAGCAGAAGGAAATGATAAGCAGTTTTCAGTAAGGTATTCTCTGCAAGCACTGAAATTATCGGTAACAGATAGTTTTGTGATAAGGTAATTTGTAACGGGTAACAAGTAACAAAAGTAAACAAGGTGCAGCAAGGTGGCCCAATCCTTTTTGTAGCAAAGGACAAGCCTGGACAAACTCTTATATAAAGGAAAGCGCTCCCGAGGACACATGAGAATTATCGTCAAGCTAGTTTTCATTAGGGTCGTATGATTCATGCTCGTTACTTTGATAATTTGATATGTGGGTGGACCTGTGCTTGGGTACTGCCCTTCCTTGAACAAGCATCCCACTTATGATTAACCCCTATTGCAAGCATCTGCAACTACAAAAGAAGTATTAAGGTAAACCTAACCATAGCATGAAACATATGGATCCAAATCAGCCCCTTACGAAGCAACACATAAACTAGGGTTTAAGCTTCTGTCACTCTAGCAACCCATAATCTACTTATTACTTCCCAATTCCTTCCCCTAGGCCGAAACAACGATGAAGTGTCATGTAGTCGATGTTCACATGACACCACTAGAGGAAACACAACATACATCTCATCAAAATATCGAACGAATACCAAATTCACATGACTACTTATAGCAAGATTTCTCCCATGTCCTCAGGAACAAACGTAACTACTCAAAAATAAAATACGGACATGAGGGCATCATGTTCATATGATCTCTTATGCTAAAGTAACAATTCAATCACAATTTCAAGTATGAATCATAAACTTCATTGAAAGCTAACAAACTCTAATCTCAGTCATTGAGGCAATTGCAATTTATCATAACATAGGAAAGAGTCGATATAAGAGCTTTTCAGCAAGTCCACATACTCAACTATCATTTAGTCTTTCACAATTGCTAACACTCAGGCAATATTTATGGGTATGGAGTTTTAATCGGACACAGAGAAAGATAGGGGCTTATAGTTTTGCCTCCCAACGTTTTACCTCAAGGGTAATGTCAACAATAATAGCTCATGCAGACTCACATCCAATTAGCTATATGTACCTGGATCTTTCCAACACATTGTGCTTGCCAAAGGATAAAATGTAAAAAGGAAAAGTGAATATCACCATGACTCTTATATAAGGTAGAAGATAAAAGTAAAAGATAGGCCCTTCGCAGAGGGAAGCATAGGTTGTCATGCGCTTTTATGGTTGGATGCACAAAATCTTAATGCAAAAGAACGTCACTTTATATTGCCACTTGTGATATGGACCTTTATTATGCAGTCCCTCGCTTTTATTTCTTCCATATCACAAGATCGTATAAAGCTTATTTTATCCACATTAATAAGTCATACATATTTAGAGAGCAATTTTTTATTGCATGCACCGATGACAACTTACTTGAAGGATCTTACTCAATCCATAGGTAGGTATGGTGAACTCTCATGGCAAAACTGGGTTTAAGGATATTTGGAAGCACAAGTAGTATTTCTACTTGGTGCAAAGAACTTTGCTAGCATGAGAGGGAAAGGCAAGCTCAACATGTTGGATGATCCATGACAATATAATTTATCTCAGATGCAAGAAAACATAACCATTATGTTGTCTTCCTTGTCCAACGTCAACTCTTTAGCATGTCATATTTTAATGAGTGCTCACAATCATAAAAGCTTTCCAAGATAGTGTATTTATATGTGAAGACCTCTCTTTCTTTATTACTTCCTATTAATTGCAACGATGACCAAAATTATGTTTGTCAACTCTCAACAACTTTTATTCATCATACTCTTTATATGTGAGCTCATTACTCTCCATAAGATCCATATGATCTCTTTATTTCTTTTTATTATTTCTCTTTTATTTTATTCCCTTAAGATCATAGAAAGATAATCAAGCCCTTGACTCAACACTAATCTTTATTATATATAGCTCACGGACTCGATTACGTAGAAGGATCATAAAGCAAAACTCACAACTAGATCATACTAAAACTTTATTCTACTAGATCAAGATATTATCAAAAGGATCGAACTAAGAAAAACAGTAAAAATAAAAGTGATGGTGATACAATACCGGGGCACTCCCCCAAGCTTGGCGGTTGCCAAGGGGAGTGCCCATACTCATGTGTTTACGTTTCCTTCCTCGGAGGTGGTGATGAAGGAGTTGTTGATGATGTAGGCTTGTCGTCCATCTTCCAAGGCATAGGCTCACCATCATAGAAGGATGACCGAGTCTCCGGGATCCTCAAATCTGTAGCCAAACTCATCCTCTTGAATCTATATTCATACTCACAGTTTTGGTTTTGCAGGTCATAGATCTGGGCTTGGAGGCGCTCGATTTTATCGTGAAGCTTGAAGATGGCCTCCCCAATGTCCTTGGCGTACAACTTGTGGTTGTTGGTGAACTCCGTGGTCATTATGTGATTGGAGTCGAGCCCACGCTCCACCATCTCCTGACACTTGAAAACTTGTTGCTCCATTGCCTCGAGCCTTGTCTCCACACTTCCGGTCCTCCTTGGTCCCTCCACATCACGGATGTGCAGCAAACCCTCACGCATCTCAATGGTTTGAGGGTGTTGCAGCACCTCCGCAAGGTAGGGGTTGATGACCTTCACAAAGAACTTGTCCTTGGGGGCACTTGAAGAAGCCATGGAAATCTAGATCTGTCAAAAAAATAGCTCGAAGCAAAGACAGGAGATATTTACATGATACGGTGGTCAAAACCTTCAGGAGATTGTATAATGAATTTTTACCGACCAAAAGGAGTATCGTGCAAGAAAACGGAGTCCGAAGAGCGCACAAGGTGCCCACGAGGCAGGGGGCGCGCCCAGCCCTCCACCCTCGTGGAAGCCTTGTGTCCTTTCCAGTCTGCTTCTTATTTTCCTATTTTCTGAAATATTCCAAAACGGAGAAAAATTGCCATTAGAACTGTTTTGGAGTCGGTTTACTTACCGTACCACGTACCTATTCCTTTTCGGAGTCTGAAACGTTCCGGAAAGTGTCCCTTATGTATTCCTCCGGGGTTACGGTTTCAATAATATTAGTTTCAACATTTATGGGATTACCTGAGATATAATGTTTGATTCTTTGACCGTTCACCACCTTCGGATTTGTGCCTTCGAAGTTGTTGATTTTTATGGCACCGGAACGATAGACCTCCTCGATAACGTAATGACCTTCCCATTTAGAGAGAAGTTTGCCTGCAAAAAAATCTTAAACGAGAGTTGTATAACAATACATAATCACCTACATTGAACTCACGCTTTTGTATCCTTTTATCATGCCATCTTTTAACTTTTTCTTTAAACAGCTTGGCATTCTCGTAGGCCTGGGTTCTCCATTCATCAAGTGAGCTAATGTCAAAAAGCCTCTTCTCACCGGCAAGTTTGAAGTCATAGTTGAGCTCTTTAATGGCCCAATATTCCTTATGTTCTAATTCAAGAGGTAAGTGACATGCTTTACCATAAACCAGTTTATACGGAGACATACCCATAGGATTTTATATGCAGTTCTATAAGCCCATAATGCATCATCAAGTTTCTTGGACCAATTCTTTCTAGATCTATTAACAGTCTTTTGCAAAATTAATTTGAGCTCTCTTTTACACAATTCTACTTGACCACTAGACTGCGGGTGATAAGGAGATGCAATTCTATGATTAATATCATACTTAGCAAGCATTTTACGAAAGGCACCATGAATGAAATGTGAACCACCATCAGTCATTAAATATCTAGGGACTCCAAACCTCGGAAAAATAACTTCTTTAAGCATCTTAATAGAGGTGTTATGATCAGCACTACTAGTTGGAATAGCTTCTACCCACTTAGTAATGTAATCAACAGCAACTAAAATATGTGTATACCCATTATTGGAAGGAAACAGTCCCATATAATCAAAGCCCCAAACATCAAATGGTTCAATAACAAGTGAATAATTCATAGGCATTTCTTGATGTCTACTAATATTACCAATTCTTTGACATTCATCACAAGACAAGACAAACTTACGGGCATCCTTGGAGAGAGTAGGCCAATAAAAACCGGATTCCAATACCTTATGTGCAGTTCTATCTCCAGCATGGTGTCCCCCATAGGCTTCGGAGTGACACTTGCGTAGGATCTGTTCCTATTCATGCTCAGGTACACAACGTCTAATAACACCATCTACTCCTTCTTTATAAAGACGTGGGTCATCCCAAAAGTAATGTCTTAAATCATAGAAGAACTTTTTCTTTTGCTGGTATGTGAAAATAGGTGGTATAAATTTAGCAACAATATAATTAGCATAATCAGCATACCATGGAGCAGTACAATGCTACCTCTTGAGCACTTGCGTTGGTTTTCCCTTGAAGAGGAAAGGGTGGTGCAGCAAAGTAGCATAAGTATTTCCCTCAGTTTTTGAGAACCAAGGTATCAATCCAGTAGGAGGCTACGCGCCAGTCCCTCGCACCTACACAAAACAAATAAATCCTCGCAACCAACGCGATAAGGGGTTGTCAATCCCTACACGGTCACTTACGAGAGTGAGATCTGATAGATATGATAAGACAATATTTTTGGTACTTTTTATGATAAATATGCAAAGTAAAATAAAAGCAAAGTAAAATGCAAAGGAAACAACTAAGTGTTGGAAGATTAATATGATGAAGATAGACCCGGGGGCCATAGGTTTCACTAGTGGCTTCTCTCAAGAGCATAAGTATTTTACGGTGGGTGAACAAATTACTGTTGAGCAATTGACAGAATTGAGCATAGTTATGAGAATATCTAGGTATGATCATGTATATAGGCATCACGTCCAAGACAAGTAGACCGACTCTTGCCTGCATCTACTACTATTACTGCACACATCGACCGCTATCCAGCATGCATCTACAGTATTAAGTTCAAGAGAACAGAGTAACGCCTTAAGCAAGATGACATGTTGTGGAGGGATAAATTCATGCAATATGATAAAAACCCCATCTTGTTATCCTCGATGGCAACAATACAATACGTGCCTTGCTGCCCCTACTGTCACTGGGAAAGGACACCGCAAGATTGAACCCAAAGCTAAGCACTTCTCCCATTGCAAGAAAGATCAATCTAGTAGGCCAAACCAAACTGATAATTCGAAGAGACTTGCAAAGATAACCAATCATACATAAAAGAATTCAGAGAAGATTCAAATATTGTTCATAGAGAAACTTGATCATAAACCCGCAATTCATCGGTCTCAACAAACACACCGCAAAAGAAGATTACATCGAATAGATCTCAACAAGAGAGGGGGAGAACTTTGTATTGAGATCCAAAAAGAGAGAAGAAGCCATCTAGCTAGTAACTATGGACCCGAAGGTCTGAGGTAAACTACTCACACATCACCGGAAGGGCTATGGTGTTGATGTATAAGCCCTCCGTGATCGATGCCCCCTCCGGTGGAGCTCCGGAACATGCCCCAAGATGGGATCTCATGGATACAGAAAGTTGCGGCGGTGGAATTAGGGTTTTGGCTCCGTATCTGATCGTTTGGGGATACGTAGGTGTATATAGGAGGAAGAAGTACGTCGGTGGAGCAAGAGGGGGCCCACGAGGGTGGAGGGCGCGCTCGTGGCCTCCCTGTTGGTTGCTTGACGTAGGGTCCAAGTCTCCTGGATCTTGTTCGTTCCAAAAATCACGTCCCCGAAGGTTTCATTCCGTTTGGACTCCGTTTGATATTCCTTTTCTTCGAAACCCTAAAATAGGCAAAAAACAACAATTCTGGGCTGGGCCTCCAGTTAATAGGTTAGTCCCAAAAATAATATAAAAGTGAATAATAAAGCCCAATAATGTCCAAAACAGAAGATAATATAGCATGGAGCAATCAAAAATTATAGATACGTTGGAGACGTATCAAGCATCCCCAAGCTTAATTCCTGCTCGTCCTTGAGTAGGTAAATGATAAAAACAGAATTTTTGATGTGGAATGCTACTAGGCATAATTTAAATGTAATTCTTCTTAATTGTGGCATGAATATTCAGATCCGAAAGATTCAAGACAAAAGTTTAATATTGACATAGAAATAATAATACTTCAAGCATACTAACTAAGCAATTATGTCTTCTCAAAATAACATGGCCAAAGAAAGTTCATCCCTACAAAATCATATAGTTTAGTCATGCTCCATTTTCGTCACACAAGAATGCTCTCATCATGGACAACCCCGATGACAAGCCAAGAAATTGTTTCATACTTTAGTAATCTCAAACTTTATAAACCTTCACACAATACATGAGCATGAGCCATGGATATAGCACTATGGGTAGAATAGAGTGTAATGATGGGGGTTATGTGGAGAAGACAAAAAAGGAGAAAGTCTCACATCAATGAGGCTAATCAATGAGCTATGGAGATGCCCATCAATTGATGTTAATGCAAGGAGTAGGGATTGCCATGCAACGGATGCACTAGAGCTATAAATGTATGAAAGTTCAACAAAAGAAACTAGTGGGTGTGCATCCAACTTGCTTGCTCATGAAGACCTAGGGAATTTGAGGAGGCCCATTGTTGGAATATACAAGCCAAGTTCTATAATGAAAAATTCCCACTAGTATATGAAAGTGACAAAACAAGAGACTCTCTATCATGAAGATCATGGTGCTACTTTGAAGCACAAGTGTGGAAAAAAAGATAGTAGCATTGTCCCTTTTCATTTCTCTTTTTTTGGGCCTTCTTTTTTTATTTGGACTTTCTCTTTTTTATTGGGACAATGCTCTATTAAATGATGATCATCACACTTCTATTTATTTACAACTCAATGATTACAACTCGATACTAGAACAAGGTATGACTCTATATGAATGCCTCCGGCGGTGTACCGGGATATGCAATGAATCAAGTGTGACATGTATGAAAAATTATGAATGGTGGATTTGCCACAAATATGATGTCAACTACATGATCATGCAAAGCAATATGACAATGATGAACATGTCATGATAAACAGGATGGTGAAAAGTTGCATGGCAATATATCTCGGAATGGCTATGGAAATGCCATAATAGGTAGGTATGGTGGCTGTTTTGAGGAAGATATAAGGAAGTTTATGTGTGAAAGTGCGTATCATATCATGGGGTTTGGATGCACCAGCGAAGTTTGCACCAACTCTCAATGTGAGAAAGGGCAATGCACGGTACTGAAGAGGCCAGCAATGATGGAAGGGTGAGAGTGCGTATAATCCATGGACTCAACATTAGTCATAAAGAACTCACATACTTATTGCAAAAATCTACAAGTCATCAAAAACCAAGCACTATGCGCATGCTCCTAGGGGGATAGATTGGTAGGAAAAGACCATCGCTCGTCCCCGACCGCCACTCATAAGTAAGACAATCAAAGAACACCTCATGTTTGAAATTTGTTACATAACATTTACCATACGTGCATGCTACAGGACTTGAAAACTTCAACACAAGTATTTCTCAATTTCACAACTACTCAACTAGAACAACTTTAATATCACTACCTCCATATCTCAAAACAATCATCAAGCATCAAACTTCTCTTAGTATTCAAAACACTCATAAGAAAGTTTTTACAAATCTTGAATACCTAGCATATTAGGATTATTTAAGCAAATTACCATGCTATTTAATACTCTCAAAATAATCTAAGTGAAGCATGAGAGATCAATAGTTTCTATAAAACAAATCCACCACCGTGCTCTAAAAGATATAAGTGAAGTACTAGAGCAAAACTATATAACTCAACAGATATAAGTGAAGCACATAGAGTATTCTAATAATTTCTGAATCATGTGTGTCTCTCTCAAAAGTTGTGTACAACAAAGATGATTGTGTTAAACTAAAAAGCAAAGACTCAAATCATACAAGACGCTCCAAGCAAAACACATATCATGTGGTGAATAAAAATATAGCTCCAAGTAAAGTTATCGATGGAAGTAGACGAAAGAGGGGATGCCTTCCGGGGCATCCCCAAGCTTTGGATTTTTGGTGTCCTTAAATTATCTTGGGGGTGCCATGGGCATCCCCAATCTTAGGCTCTTTCCACTCCTTGTTCCATAATCCATCAAATCCTTACCCAAAACTTGAAAACTTCACAACACAAAACTTAAAGTAGAAAATCTCGTGAGCTCCGTTAGCGAAAGAAAACAAAAGACCACTTCAAGGTACTGTAATGAACTCATTATTTATTTAAATTTGTGTTAAACCTACTGTATTCCAACTTCTCTATGGTTTATAAACTATTTTACTAGCCATAGATTCATCAAAATAAGCAAACAACACATGAAAAACAGAATCTGTCAAAAACAGAACAGTCTGTAGTAATCTGTAGCTAGCGCAAGATCTGGAACCCCAAAAATTCTAAAATAAATTGCTGGACGTGAGGAATTTATCTATTAATCATCTGAAAAAATAATTAACTAAATATCACTTTCCAAATAAAAATGGCAGCAGTTCTCGTGAGCGCTAAAGCTTCTGTTTTTTACAGCAAGATTAACAAGACTTTCCCCAAATCTTCCCAATGGTTCTACTTGGCACAAACACTAATTAAACACAAAAAACACAACCAAAACATAGTATAGATAAATTATTTATTGAATAACAGCAAGGAAAAATATTGGGTTATCTCCTAACAAGCGCTTTTCTTTAAAGCCTTATAGCTAGGCAATAAGATTTCAACGATGCTCACATGAAAGACAAGAATTGAAGCACAAAGAGAGCATCATAAGACATGTGACAAACACATCTAAGTCTAACATACTTCCTATGAATATGCATCTTATAGGCCAACAAATTATCAAGGCAGGCAAAAACTAGCATATGCAAGGAAGTGGAAAGAAACAATAGCAATCTCAACATAACGAGAGGTAATTTAGTAACATGAAAATTTCTACCACCATATTTTCCTCTCTCATAATAATTACATGTAGGATCATAAGCGAATTCAACAATATAGCTATCACATAAAATATTCTCAACATGACCCACATGCATGCAAAGTTGACACTCTTCCAAAGTAGTGGGATCAACATTAACTAAAGTCATGACCTTTCCAAACTCACTTTTATCAAAAACTTCATAAGATTGAACATTCTCCAAATATGTGGGATCTAAAGTTGACACTCTTCCAAACCCACTTTCAATAATATTGCAAACACTATTATCAATCTCATATTCATCATGGGGCTTAAATAAATTTTCAAGATCAAAAGAAGAATCACCCCAATCATGATCATTACAACAAGTAGTAGACATAGCAAAACTAGCATCCCCAAGCTTAGGGTTTTGCATATTATTAGCACAATTGACATCAAGAGAATTTATAGTAAAATCATTGCAATCATGCTTTTTATTCAAAAATCTACCGTGAATCACTCCATAAAGTACTTCATCACAATTTCCAGATTCACGAATTTCAAGCAAAACTTCATAAAGATAATCTAGTGCACAAAACTCACTAGCAATTGGTTCATCATAATTGGATCTCTTAAAAAGATTAGCAAGCGGACAAGGATCCATAGATCTTAGGTTCTCTGTTTAGTAATAAATAAACAACTATTCCAACCAAACGAGCAAATGAGCCAAGTAAGACATTAAAGCAAACGGAAAAAGGGTGAATGGAAAAGAGGACGAATAAAACGGCAAGGGTGAAGTGGGGGAGAGGAAAACAAGAGGCAAATGGCAAATAATGTAATGCGGGAGATAAGGGTTTGTGATGGGTACTTGGTATTGAAGTAAATATGCCCTAGAGGCAATAATAAAGTTATTATTTATTTCCTTATTTCATGATAAATGTTTATTATTCATGCTAGAATTGTATTAACCGGAAACATAATACATGTGTGAATACATAGACAAACAGAGTGTCACTAGTATGCCTCTACTTGACTAGCTCGTTAATCAAAGATGGTTATGTTTCCTAACCATGGACAAAGAGTTGTTATTTGATTAATGGGATCACATCATTAGTTGAATGATCTGATTGACATGACCCATTCCATTAGCTTAGCACCCGATCGTTTAGTATGTTGCTATTGCTTTCTTCATGACTTATACATGTTCCTAATGACTATGAGATTATGCAACTCCCGTTTGCCGGAGGAACACTTTGTGTGCTACCAAACGTCACAACGTAACTGGGTGATTATAAAGGAGCTCTACAGGTGTCTCCAAAGGTACATGTTGGGTTGGCGTATTTCGAGATTAGGATTTGTCACTCCGATTGTCGGAGAGGTATCTCTGGGCCCTCTCGGTAATGCACATCACATAAGCCTTGCAAGCATTGCAACTAATGAGTTAGTTGTGAGATGATGTATTACGGAACGAGTAAAGAGACTTGCCAGTAACGAGATTGAACTAGGTATGGGATACCGACGATCGAATCTCGGGCAAGTAACATACCGATGACAAAGGGAACAACGTATGTTGTTATGCGGTCTGACCGATAAAGATCTTCGTAGAATATGTAGGAGCCAATATGAGCATCCAGGTTCCGCTATTGGTTATTGACCGGAGACGTGTCTCGGTCATGTCTACATTGTTCTCGAACCCGTAGGGTCCGCACGCTTAAGGTTACGATGACAGTTATATTATGAGTTTATGCATTTTGATGTACCGAAGGTTGTTCGGAGTCCCGGATGTGATCACGGACATGACGAGGAGTCTCGAAATGGTCGAGACATAAAGATTGATATATTGGAAGCCTATGTTTGGATATCGGAAGTGTTCCGGGTGAAATCGGGATTTTACCGGAGTACCGGGAGGTTACCGGAACCCCCCGGGAGGTATATGGGCCTTAGTGGGCCTTAGTGGAAGAGAGGAGAGGTGGCCAGAGATGGGCCGCGCGCCCCTCCCCCCCTTGGTCCGAATTGGACAAGGAGAGGGGGCCGGCCCCCCTTCCTCCTCTCTCTCCTCTTTCCCCCCTCCACGAATCCTATTCCAACTAGGAAAGGGGGGAGTCCTACTCCCAGAGGAGTAGGACTCCTCCTGGCGCGCCTCTCCTGGCCGGCCGGCCCCCCTCCCTTGAACCTTTATATACGGAGGCAGGGGCACCCCCTAGAGACACAAGTTGATCCACGTGATCATATTCTTAGCCGTGTGCGGTGCCCCCTTCCACCATAGTCCTCGATAATATTGTAGCGGTGCTTAGGCGAAGCCCTGCGACGGTAGTACATCAAGATCGTCACCACGCGTCGTGCTGACGGAACTCTTCCCCGACACTTTGCTGGATCGGAGTCCGGGGATCGTCATCGAGCTGAACGTGTGCTAGAACTCGGAGGTGCCGTAGTTTCGGTGCTTGATCGGTCGGGCCGTGGAGACGTACGACTACATCAACCAAACGCTTCCGTTGTCGATCTACAAGGTACGTAGATCATACTCTCCCCTCTCGTTGCTATGCATCACCATGATCTTGCGTGTGCGTAGGAATTTTTTTGAAATTACTACGTTCCCCAACAGTGGCATCCGAGCCTAGGTTTTATATGTTGATGTTATATGCACGAGTAGAACACAAGTGAGTTGTGGGCGATATAAGTCATACTGCTTACCAGCATGTCATACTTTGGTTCGGCGGTATTGTTGGACGAAGCGGCCCGGACCGACATTACGCGTACGCTTACGCGAGACCGGTTCTCCCGACGTGCTTTGCACATAGGTGGCTTGCGGGTGACGTTTCTCCAACTTTAGTTGAACCGAGTGTGGCTATGCCCGGTCCTTGTGAAGGTTAAACCAGCACCAACTTGACAAACTATCGTTGTGTTTTTTGATGCGTAGGTAAGATTGGTTCTTGCTAAGCCGGTAGCAGCCACGTAAAACATGCAACAAACAAAGTAGAGGACGTCTAACTTGTTTTTGCAGGGATGTTGTGATGTGATATGGTCAAGACATGATGCTAAATTTTATTGTATGAGATGATCATTTTTGTAACCGAGTTATCGGCAACTGGCAGGAGCCATTATGGTTGTCGCTTTATTGTTATGCAATGCAATCGCGTTGTAATGCTTTACTTTATCACTAAGCGGTAGCGATTGTCGTGGAAGCATAAGATTGGCGAGACGACAACGATACTACGATGGAGATCAAGGTGTCGCACCGATGACGATGGTGATCATGACGGTGGTTCGGAGATGGAGATCACAGGCACAAGATGATGATGGCCATATCATATCACTTATATTGATTGCATGTGATGTTTATCTTTTTATGCATCTTATCTTGCTTTGATTGACGGTAGCATTATAAGATGATCTCTCACTAATTATCTAGAAGTGTTCTCCCTGAGTATGCACCGTTGCCAAAGTTCGTCGTGCCCAGACACCATGTGATGATCGGGTGTGATAAGCTCTACGTCCATCTACAACGGGTGCAAGCCAGTTTTGCACACACAGAATATTTAGGTTAAACTTGACGAGTCTAGCATATGCAGATATGGCCTCGGAACACTGAGACCGAACGGTCGAGCGTGAATCATATAGTAGATATGATCAACATAGTGATGTTCACCAATGAAACTACTCCATCTCACGTGATGATCGGACATGGTTTAGTTGATTTGGATCACGTGATCACTTAGAAGATTAGAGGGATGTCTTTCTAAGTGGGAGTTCTTAAGTAATATGATTAATTGAACTTAAATTTATCATGAACTTAGTCCTGGTAGTATTTTGCAAATTATGTTGTAGATCAATAGCTCGCGTTGTTGCTTCCCTGTGTTTATTTTGATATGTTCCTAGAGAAAATTGTGTTGAAAGATGTTAGTAGCAATGATGCGGATTGGATCCGTGATCTGAGGTTTATCCTCATTGCTGCACAGAAGAATTATGTCCTTGATGCACCGCTAGGTGACGGACCTATTGCAGGAGCAGATGCAGACGTTATGAACGTTTGGCTATCTCAATATGATGACTACTTGATAGTTTAGTGCACCATGCTTAATGGCTTAGAATCGGGACTTCAAAGACGTTTTGAACGTCATGGAGCATATGAGATGTTCCAGGAGTTGAAGTTAATATTTCAAGCAAATACCCGAGTTGAGAGATATGAAGTCTCCAACAAGTTCTATAGCTAAAAGATGGAGGAGAATCGCTCAACTAGTGAGCATGTGCCCAGATTGTCTGAGTACTACAATCGCTTGAATCAAGTGGGAGTTAATCTTCCAGATAAGATAGTGATTGACAGAATTCTCTAGTCACCATCACCAAGTTAGTAGAACTTCGTGATGAACTATGATATGCAAGGGATAACGGAAACGATTCCCAAGCTCTTCGTAATGCGGAAATTGACGAAGGTAGAAATCGAGAAAAACATCAAGTGTTGATGGTTGACAAGACCACTAGTTTCAAGAAAAGGGCAAAAGGAAGAAGGGGAACTTCAAGAAGAACAGCAAGCAAGCTGTTGCTCAAGTGAAGAAGCCCAAGTCTGGTCCTAAGCCTGAGACTAAGTGCTTCTACTGGAAAGGGACTGGTCACTGGAAGCAGAACTGCCCGCGAATAAGAAGATTGGCAAAGTGAACATAAGTATATTTGATATACATGTTATTGATGTGTGCTTTACTAGTGTTTATAGCAACCCCTCAGTATTTGATACTAGTTCAGTTGCCGAGAGTAGTAACTCGAAACGGGAGTTGCCGAATGAACATAGACTAGTTAAGGGTGAAGTGACAATGTGTGTTGGAAGTGGTTCCAAGATTGATATGATCATCATCGCACACTCCCTATACTTTCGGGATTAGTGTTGAACCTAAATAAGTGTTATTTGGTGTTTGCATTGAGCATGAATATGATTTGATCATGTTTATTGCAATACGGTTATTCATTTAAGTAAGAGAATAAATTGTTGTTCTGTTTACATATATGGTTACACACCCAATGAAAATGGTTCGTTGGATCTCGATCGTAGTGATACACATATTCATAATATTGAAACCAAAAGATGCAAAGTTAATAATGATAGTGCAACTTATTTGTGGCACTGCCGTTTAGGTCATATTGGTGTAAAGCGCATGAAGAAACTCCATGCTGATGGGATTTTGGAATCACTTGATTATGAATCACTTGATGCTTGCGAACCATGCCTCATGGGCAAGATGACTAAGACTCCGTTCTCCGGAGCGAGCAACTGACTTATTGGAAATAATACATACTGATGTATGCGGTCCGATGAGTGTTAAGGCTCACGGCAAGTATCGTTATTTTCTGAACTTCACAGATGATTTGAGCAGATATGGGTATATCTACTTGATGAAACATAAGTCTGAAACATTTGAAAAGTTCAAAGAATTTCAGAGTGAAGTGGAAAATCATCGTGACAAGAAAATAAAGTTTCTACGATCTGATCGCGGAGACAAATATTTGAGTTACGAGTTTGGTCTTCAATTAAAACAATGTGGAATAGTTTCACAAACTCATGCCACATGGAACACCACAGCATAATGGTGTGTCCGAACGTCAGTAACCGTACTTTATTAGATATGGTGCGATCTATGATGTCTCTTACCGATTTACCACTATCATTTTGGGGTTATGCATTAAAGACAGCTGCATTCACGCTTAAAAGGGCACCATCTAAGTCCGTTGAGATGACACCGTATGAACTATGGTTTGGCAAGAAACCTAAGCTGTCGTTTCTTAAAGTTTGAGGTTGCAATGCTTATGTGAAAAAGTTTCAACCTGATAAGCTCAAACCCAAATCGGAGTAGTGCATCTTCATAGGATACCAAATAGGAAATGTTGGGTACACCTTCTATCACAGATCCGAAGGCAAGATATTCATTGCTGAGAATGGATCCTTTCTAGAGAAGGAGTTTCTCTCGAAAGAAGTGAGTGGGAGGAAAGTAGAACTTGATGAGGTAACTGTACCTGCTCCCTTATTGGAAAGTAGTTCATCACAGAAATCTGTTCATGTGAGTACTACACCAATTAGTGAGGAAGCTAATGATGATGATCATGTAAACTTTAGATCAAGTTACTACCGAACCTTGTAGGTAAAACAGAGTGAGATCCGCACCAGAGTGGTACGGTAATCCTGTTCTGGAGATCATGTTACTTGACCATGACGAGCCTATGAACTATGAGGAAGCGATGATGAGCCCAGATTCCGCGAAATGGCTTGAGGCCATAAAATCTGAGATGGGATCCATGTATGAGAACAAAGTATGGACTTTGATTGACTTGCCCAATGATCGCTGAGCCATTGAGATTAAATGGATCTTCAAGAGGAAGACGGACGGTGATAGTAGTGTTACTATCTACAAAGCTAGAATTGTCGCAAAAGGTTTTCGACAAGTTCAAGGTGTTGACTACGATGAGAGTTTCTCACTCGTATCTATGCTTAAGTCTGTCCGAATCATGTTAGCAATTGCCGCATTTTATGAAATCTGGCAAATGGATAAACAAAACTGCATTCCTTAATGGATTTCTTAAAGAAGAGTTGTATATGATGCAACCAGAAGGTTTTGTCAATCCTAAAGGTGTTAACAAAATATGCAAGCTCCAACGATCCATCTATGGACTAGTGCAAGCATCTCGGAGATGGAATATACGCTTTGATAAGTTGATCAAAGCATATAGTTTTATACAGACTTGCGGTGAAGCCTGTATTTACAAGAAAGTGAGTGGGAGCACTACAGCATTTCTGATAAGTATATGTGAATGACATATTGTTGATCGGAAATAATGTAGAATTATTCTGCAAAGCATAAGGGAGTGTTTGAAAGGAGTTTTTCAAAGAAAGACCTCGGTGAAGTTGCTTACATATTGAGCATCAAGATCTATAGAGATAGATCAAGACGCTTGATAAGGTTTTTCAATAAATACATACCTTGACAAGATTTTGAAGTGGTTCAAAATGGAACAGTCAAAGAAAGAGTTTCTTGCCTATGTTACAAGGTGTCAAATTGAGTAAGACTCAAAGCCCGACCATGGCAGAAGATAGAAAGAGAATGAATGTCATTCCCTATGCCTTAGTCATAGGTTCTATAAAGTATGCCATGCTGTGTACCAGATCTATTGTATACCCTACCACTGAGTTTGGCAAGGGAGTACAATAGTGATCTAGGAGTAGATCACTGGACAGCGGTCAAAATTATACTTAATGGAATAAGGATATGTTTCTCGATTATGGAAGTGAAAAAAAAGGTTCGTCGTAAAGGGTTACGCCGATGCAAGTTTTGACACTAATCTAGATGAATCTAAGTCTCAATCTAGATACATATTGAAAGTGGGAGCAATTAGCTAGAGTAGCTCCGTGCAGAGCATTGTTGACATAAATATTTGCAAAATACTTACGGATCTGAATATAACAGACCCGGTGACTAAAATTATCTCACAAGCAAAACATGATGACACCTTAGTACTCTTTGGGTGTTAATCACATAGCAATGTGAACTAGATTACTGACTCTAGTAAACCCTTTGGGTGTTTGTCACATATCGATGTGGACTATGGGTGTTAATCACATGGTGATGTGAACTATTGCTATTAAATCACATGGCGATGTGAACTAGATTATTGACTCTAGTGCAAGTGGGAGACTGAAGGAAATATGCCCTAGAGGCAATAATAAAGTTATTATTTATTTCCTTATTTCATGATAAATGTTTATTATTCATGCTAGAATTGTATTAACCGGAAACATAATACATGTGTGAATACATAGACAAACAGAGTGTCACTAGTATGCCTCTACTTGACTAGCTCGTTAATCAAAGATGGTTATGTTTCCTAACCATGGACAAAGAGTTGTTATTTGATTAACGGGATCACATCATTAGTTGAATGATCTGATTGACATGACCCATTCCATTAGCTTAGCACCCGATCGTTTAGTATGTTGCTATTGCTTTCTTCATGACTTATACATGTTCCTATGACTATGAGATTATGCAACTCCCGTTTGCCGGAGGAACACTTTGCGTGCTACCAAACGTCACAACATAACTGGGTGATTATAAAGGAGCTCTACAGGTGTCTCCAAAGGTACATGTTGGGTTGGCGTATTTAGAGATTAGAATTTGTCACTCCGATTGTCGGAGAGGTATCTCTGGGCCCTCTCGGTAATGCACATCACATAAGCCTTGCAAGCATTGCAACTAATTAGTTAGTTGTGAGATGATGCATTACGGAACGAGTAAAGAGACTTGCCGGTAACGAGATTGAACTAGGTATTGAGATACCAACGATCGAATCTCGGGCAAGTAACATACCGATGACAAAGGGAATGACGTATGTTGTTATGCGGTCTGACCGATAAAAGATCTTCGTAGAATATGTAGGAGCCAATATGAGCATCCAGGTTCCGCTATTGGTTATTGACCGGAGATGTGTCTCGGTCATGTCTACATTGTTCTCGAACCCGTAGGGTCCGCACGCTTAAGGTTACGATGACAGTTATATTATGAGTTTATGCATTTTGATGTACCGAAGGTTGTTCGGAGTCCCGGATGTGATCACGGACATGACGAGGAGTCTCGAAATGGTCGAGACATAAAGATTGATATATTGGAAGCCTATGTTTGGATATCGGAAGTGTTCCGGGTGAAATCGGGATTTTACCGGAGTACCGGGAGGTTACCGGAACCCCCCGGAAGGTATATGGGCCTTAGTGGGCCTTAGTGGAAGAGAGGAGAGGTGGCCAGAGATGGGCCACGCGCCCCTCCCCCCTTGGTCTGAATTGGACAAGGAGAGGGGGCCGGCCCCCCTTCCTCCCCTCTCTCCTCTTTCCCCCCTCCACGAATCCTATTCCAACTAGGAAAGGGGGGGGGGCGTCCTACTCCCAGAGGGAGTAGGACTCCTCCTAGCGCGCCTCTCCTGGACGGCCGGCCCCCCTCCCTTGAACCTTAATATACGGAGGCAGGGGCACCCCCTAGAGACACAAGTTGATCCACGTGATCATATTCTTAGCCGTGTGCGGTGCCCCCTTCCACCATAGTCCTCGATAATATTGTAGCGGTGCTTAGGCGAAGCCCTGTGACGGTAGTACATCAAGATCGTCACCACGCCGTCGTGTTGACGGAACTCTTCCCCGACACTTTGCTGGATCGGAGTCCGGGCATCGTCATCGAGCTGAACGTGTGCTAGAACTCGGAGGTGTCGTAGTTTCGGTGCTTGATCGGTCGGGCCGTGGAGACGTACGACTACATCAACCAAATGCTTCCGTTGTAGATCTACAAGGGTACGTAGATCATACTCTCCCCTCTCGTTGCTATGTATCACCATGATCTTGCATGTGCGTAGGAATTTTTTTGAAATTACTACCTTCCCCATCAGGTATGTTGACTTTTGCGTAGACCTCCCCGGCAACAGCGCCAGAAATCCTTCTTGCTACCTCTTGAGTAGTTGCATTGGTTTTCCCTTGAAGAGGAAAGGGTGGTGCAGCAAAGTAGCATAAGTATTTCCCTCAGTTTTTGAGAACCAAGGTATCAATCCAGTAGGAGGCTAAGCGCCAGTCCCTCGCACCTACACAAAACAAATAAATCCTCGCAACCAACGCGATAAGGGGTTGTCAATCCCTACATGGTCACTTACGAGAGTGAGATCTGATAGATATGATAAGATAATATTTTTGGTATTTTTATGATAAATAAGCAAAGTAAAATAAAAGCAAAGTAAAAAAGCAAAGGAAATAACTAAGTGTTGGAAGATTAATATGATGAAGATAGACCCGGGGGCCATAGGTTTCACTAGTGGCTTCTCTCAAGAGCATAAGTATTTTACGGTGGGTGAACAAATTACTGTTGAGCAATTGATAGAATTGAGCATAGTTATGAGAATATCTAGGTATGATCATGTATATAGGCATCACATCCAAGACAAGTAGACTGACTCCTGCCTGCATCTACTACTATTACTGCACACATCAACCGCTATCCAGCATCCATCTACAGTATTAAGTTCAAGAGAACAGAGTAACGCCTTATGCAAGATGACATAATGTAGAGGGATAAATTCATGCAATATGATAAAAACCCCATCTTGTTATCCTCGATGGCAACAATACAATACGTGCCTTACTGCCCCTACTATCACTGGGAAAGGACACCGCAAGATTGAACCCAAAGCTAAGCACTTCTCCCATTGCAAGAAAGATCAATATAGTAGGCCAAACCAAACTGATAATTCGAAGAGACTTGCAAAGATAACCAATCATACATAAAAGAATGCAGAGAAGATTCAAATATTGTTCATAGATAAACTTGATCATAAACCCATAATTCATCGGTCTCAACAAACACACCGCAAAATAAGATTACATCGAATAGATCTCCACAAGAGAGGTGGAGAACTTTGTATTGAGATCCAAAAAGAGAGAAGAAGCCATCTAGCTAATAACTATGGACCCGAAGGTCTAAGGTAAACTACTCACACATCATCAGAAGGGCTATGGTGTTGATGTAGAAGCCCTCCGTGATCGATGCCCCCTCCGACGGAGCTCCGGAACAGGCCCCAAGATGGGATCTCGTGGATACAGAAAGTTGCGGCGGTGGAATTAGGGTTTTGGCTCCGTATCTGATCGTTTGGGGATACGTAGGTATATATAGGAGGAAGAAGTATGTCAGTGGAGCAATAGGGGGCCCACGAGGGTGGAGGGCGCGCCTGGGGGGGGGGGGTAGGCATGCCCCCCTACCTCGTGGCCTCCCTGTTGGTTGCTTGACGTAGGGTCCAAGTCTCCTGGATCTTGTTTGTTCCAAAAATCACGTTCCCGAAGGTTTCATTCCGTTTGGACTCCGTTTGATATTACTTTTCTTCGAAACCCTAAAATAGGCAAAAAATAGCAATTCTGGGCTGGGCCTCCGTGTAGCGACCAGACCTCAAACGGTCTGGTCTTTGTGCTCCTGTGTCATCCCTGGATCAGTAATGCTGACACCACACAGTACTCGGAGGATTTATAACAGAGTAGCAATCACACATTTATTACATCGGGTGTCTCCATAGAGAACTTATTACAATAAATATGGCTTAAGGCCATCTAATAATGATAACAGCGGAAGGCTTGGAAGATAAGTGAGTCCATCAACTCCAACGGTATCACTGAGTATAGAACCACGACCTAAAACTCCTTAATCGTCGTCTGAAAGGTCTGCAACATTAATGTTGCAGCCCGAAACGGGTCAGCACATGGAATATGCTGGCAATGTAACACATAGAGAGTAATGGAATGAAACATCTATACTATATGCATATTTGGCTGGTGGAAAGCTCTATGGTTACAGTTTTGCGTAAAGCCAATTTTTCCCTACTGCAAAGGAATCAATTTATTTAACTATCATGGTGGTTGTTGAACATTGAGAATGGTTGACAGCATTCTCAATCCCAATTAAACATCATTAAACCCAACAAACTTAATTTAAAGTAACATGATGAGATTCACATGATAATCCAAGTACTAGATACTCAAGATGTCCATAACCGGGGACACGGCTAATCATGATTAGTTTATTACACTCTGCAGAGGTTTGCGCACTTTTCCCCAAAAGACTCGATCGCCTCCATTTGGTTTCTCGCACTACAGGGTGTTTGAGAAGACGGATGACCGAGACATAGTCTTTCAGAAGCGCTAGCACCTTACGATGGATAGACCATTACACCTACTTTCCCCTACATCTTCTAGTCTACCCTGTAAGAGTTCGCACGACTTAATCAACTATGCTAGATCCCATAATGGCTTGTGGCTGCACACGGAAGTTTCTAGTATGAATAATCTCATGACCCCTTTGAGCCTGGGTGGCGGTCCAAAAGAAAACAGGCAATCCTGGAATACCCAGGTACCTCAATCCACCCAGATGTGTGTTTAAGTTGCCACCTTAGATAAACCATTAATTAACAAACTCACATCTGTCATGGATATCACTCACCCAATCCACGTCTACTAGCATAGCATGGCAATAAGCAAACGTAGAAGTAACTCCCAAAGGTTTGATAGTAGACAGGTAATAGGTACTACCTCAACTACTTCCCATCCCACAATTTAATTAGATCCTAATCATGCAATGTGTGAGGATTGATCTAATGCAATAAAACTGGGTAGTAGTAAAGGTATGATCAAAGTGTTACTTGCCTTGCTGATGATCGGCGAAACCTAGCATTCGAAGTAACAAGCGGCGCACTCCGGGTACTCTATCGCAAACAAACAAGCAAGCATACAATAAGTACTCATATAATGCACAGGTAAAACTCAAATAAGAGATCTAACCAGAAGGTTCAACTTAAGAACTCCGGTTTGCAAAAAGAATCAAATCGAACGAAGCAACGAAAGTCAAACGGCGAAAGAAAACAACTTCGTTCTAGTAATCTGGATCTAAGGCAATATTTACAGTAGCAAAAACTTGTTTAAGTTGGTTAAACGGATAGAGGGTTTCGAGACGAAACTCCAGGCGCTTGAATCGCCTGATTCCGATAAACGAGCGAAAAGTTATACTAGAACGAAAATCGGATCAGGAATCGCGATCAGAAAAATCGCGGATTTAATCCGAGAAAAAAAAATGACGAACGCTCGCTAAAAAAATAAACCGGAAAAACCGATCTATTTAAAAAAAAACTAAAACTAAATAAAACGATGGAAAAACCGAACAGTTTTTCGAAAAAAACGACGGCACGGATTTCGAGGCGCGGCGAACCTCGGGCGTCCGGCGGCAGCGGCGGCGGCAGCGACGGGGCGGCGCGGGGCTCGAGGCGGCGGCTTAGGGTTTCGGGTGGGCCTCCCCCCCGGCTTATAAAGGCGACCGGGCCAGGAGTCCGGGTAGGACACGGCCCGTTAGGTTAGTTCGTTTTTTTAAATAATTACGCGCGGAAGAAAAATAAAAAGAAATACTAAACAGACTCCAAAAATCCCGAAATAAATTTTCCCGGGCTTCTAAAATAAAGCCGCACAAGGTGAACATTTATTTGGGGCCTAAATGCAATTTTGAAAAACGCACATTTTTCCTAAATTCAAATAAAACAACGAAAAACTCCGAAATAAAATCTTACTTCATTTTATTATTTAATCCTCAATATTTCTTTATTTTGGGAAAGTCATTTTATTCCCTCTCTCATATTTTTGTAGTAGAAATAGTTGATGATAAAATAATAAAAATCAAATGATCCTATTCTCAAAATTTGAGAAAACTCAAATATGAAAATAAAGAATTCCCCAACTCTCTCCGTGGGTCCTTGAGTTGCGTAGAAATTTCTAGGATCAACCAAAATGCAAAATAAAATATGCTATGCATTTATGATCTAATGTATAACATTCCAAATTGAAAATTTGGGATGTTACAAACCTACCCCCCTTAAGATGAATCTCACCCTCGAGATTCGGGTTGGCTAGAAAATAGGTGAGGATGGTCTTTGAGCAAATCTTCCTCTCGTTCCCAGGTGGCTTCATCCTCCGTGTGGTGGCTCCACTGAACTTTGCAAAACTTGATAACCTTGCTGCGGGTGACTCGACTGGCAAACTCGAGAATCTTAATTGGTTTCTCCTCATAGGTCAAATTGTTATCCAACTGAATTGCTTCAATTGGCACTGTGTCTCTCAATGGTATGTCAGCCATCTCCGCGTGGCACTTCTTCAACTGAGAAACGTGGAACACATCATGAACTCCTGACAATCCTTCGGGCAATTCCAACTTGTAGGCCACTTCTCCCATACGCTCCAATACTTGGTATGGTCCTATAAATCGTGGCGCTAACTTTCCCTTAACACCAAAACACTTTGTTCCCCGAAGTGGAGACACTCGAAGATAAGCTCTATCTCCAACTTCGTAAACAGTCTCCTTGCATTTAGAATCTGCATAACTCTTCTGTCTGGACTGAGCTATCTTGGGTCTATCGTGAATCAATTTCACCTTCTGTTCAGACTCTTTAATCAAATCAGACCCAAACAACTGGCGGTCTCCAACATCGTCCCATGACAACGGTGTCCTGCACCTCCTTCCGTACAAGGCTTCGAAAGGGGCCATCTTTAAACTAGTTTGGTAGCTGTTGTTGTAAGAGAACTCTGCATATGGCAAATTGTCGTCCCAACTAGATCCATAATCTAGCGCACAAGCTCTCAGCATATCCTTCAAAATCTGATTGACTCTCTCGGTCTGTCCATCTGTTTGTGGATGAAAAGCTGCATTGAATTCTAGCCTGGTTCCCAAAGTTTCGTGCAACTGCTTCCAGAACTTTGAGGTAAACTAGGTTCCTCTATCTGATACGATACTCCTCGGAACTCCATGCAAACATACGATCCTGCTCATGTATATCTTTGCCAACTTAGCACTGGTGTAGGTGGTCTTTACCGGGATGAAATGAGCTACTTTCGTCAACCGATTGACTACAACCCAAATCAAGTCATAGCCTGAACGAGTTCTGGGCAATCCCGTGATAAAATCCATGCCTAACTTATCCCACTTCCACTCGGGTATCGGCAATGGTTGTAACAATCCTGCTGGCTTCTGATGCTCTGCCTTTACTCTCTGACATACATCACAAACTGCTACGTACTCCGCAATATCCTTCTTCATTCTGGTCCACCAGAAAATATCTTTCAAATCCAAATACATCTTGGTATTTCCTGGGTGAATCGAATATGGTGAGTCATGTGCCTCTTGCAGAATTAGCTTCCTAATCTCCGGGTCATTGGGCACATAAACACGATCTTCAAACCATAGGGTGTCGTGCTCATCCTCATGAAATCCTTTAGCCTTTCCTTTGCTAAGTTTCTCCTTAATAGAAGCAATCTCCTTGTCAGTCTTCTGAGCTTCTCTGATTCTATCCATCAAAGTTGACTGAATCTCCAATGCTGCTACATAGCCTCTCGGAACTATGTCCAAACATAGTTCACGAAGATTTTCTGCTAACTCCCTTGGTATTTCTCCCATCATTAGCGTATTGACATGACTCTTACGGCTTAATGCGTCAGCTACTACATTAGCCTTTCTGGGATGATAATGCAATTTCATGTCATAATCCTTGATGAGCTCCAACCATCTCCTTTGTCTGAGGTTTAACTCCTTCTGTGTGAAAATAGACTTCAAACTCTTATGATCTGTGTACACCTCGCATTGGTTTCCAATCAGAAAATGTCTCCAAGTTTTCAATGCATGCACTACGGCTGCTAACTCCAAATCATGCGTAGCATAATTCAACTCATGAGGCTTAAGCTGTCGTGAGGCATAGGAAACAACTCTCCCTTCCTGCATAAGCACTGCTCCAAGTCCGCGTCGTGAAGCGTCGCAATACACCTCATAATCCTTGGTCTGGTCTGGTAAAATCAACACTGGTGAAGTAACCAAACGTTTCTTCAACTCCTCGAAACTAGCCTCACACTCCTCAGTCCATTTGAACTTGGTATCTTTCTTCGACAACTCAGTCATAGGCTTCGCAATCTTTGAGAAATTCTCAATAAATCTCCGGTAGTATCCTGCGAGTCCAAGAAAACTCCAGATCTCTCCCACGGTGGTTGGTGCTTCCCACTTGGTCACGGTATCAACTTTAGTGGGATCAACTGCTATACCTTCTCCAGATATAACGTGTCCGAGGAATCCTACTTCCTTCAACCAAAACTCACATTTGCTGAACTTGGCATACAATTGATGTTCTCTGAGCTTTCCAAGAACCAAACGCAAATGCTCCTTATGCTCCTCTTCATTCTTTGAGTAAACCAAGATATCATCAATGAACACTACGATGAACTTATCCAAAAACTCCATAAACACTTTGTTCATCATGTTCATAAAATAAGCAGGTGCGTTAGTCAGTCCAAATGACATAACGGTATACTCGTACAACCCATACCTGGTGGTAAAAGCTGTCTTAGGTATATCCTGTTCCCGAATCTTCAACTGGTGGTATCCTGATCGCAGATCGATCTTGGAAAATACCTTAGCTCCTTGCAATCGATCAAACAGATCATTGATCATCGGTAGTGGGTACTTGTTCTTGATGGTTACTTCATTCAATCCTCGATAATCCACAACCATCCTTAACGATCTATCCTTCTTCTCCATTAGAAGTACTGGCGATCCCCAAGGCGAAGAACTTGGGCGAATATATCCCTTATCCAGTAACTCCTTAATCTGCTTCTTAATTTCCACCAAATCCTTTGCAGGCATCCTGTATGGTCTCTTTGATATTGGCCCCGTGCCTGGAAATAGCTCAATCAAAAACTCAATATCTCTATCCGGTGGCATGCCTGGCAACTCTTCTGGAAATACTTCAGGGAAATCCCTTACCACTGGTACTTCCTCCTGCACAACTCCTGTTAAACAATTTACTTGAGTCCCTTTTGACACATGCCGGGATACATACTTGATCCTTCTCCCTTTTGGGGTAGTAAGCAAAATTGTCTTACTGGCGCAATCGATGTTTCCTCCATACATCGACAGCCAATCCATACCCATAATTACATCCAATCCTTGTGATTCCAAAATGATTAAATCCGAGGGAAACACATGCCTACCTATACTCAACGGCACTTGAAAACATCCTTGACTGGCCATATACTCCGCTCCTGGTGAGCTTACTAGCATAGGTGTTCTAAGAACCTTAGTGGGCAGGTTATACTTATCCACAAATCCCCTTGATATGTATGAATGCGATGCACCAGTATCAAAAAGAACGAGTGCAGTAAATGACTTAACCAAAAACTTACCGATTACTGCATCTGGCTACTCTTCAACCTCCTCCACGTTAACGTGGTTCACTTGTCCCCTGTTGAAAGGGTTCGGCTTCTTCCCAGAGCTTCCATTGCCATTCTGGCCTTCAGGACATTCATTGGCATAATGCCCGGTCTTCTGACACATAAAGCAAGTGACTTGGCTTAGGTCCTTCTTGGTTGGGGTTGATGGGTTGGTGCGATTCTGGCTGTTGCTTCCTCCATTGCCATTACCATTCTTGGTGCCATTGTGATTGTGCGAGCTACCTCCTCCATGGGTATGCTGAAAATGTCCTCCCGATCTAGGGGTAAAACGTGGCTTCTGTTGAGCTCCATAAGTGTACTTCCCTTGTCCATACTTCCTCTTGCGGTTCTCAATCTGCTGCTGCTTGCCTTCAATCATAAGAGCACGATCTACCAAATCCTGGTAGTTGTTGAAGCTTTCTACCATCAACTGCATGCTCAACTCATCATTCAGTCCTTCTAGAAACTTCTCCTGCTTAGCTGCATCCGTAGCAACGTCTTCTGGGGCATAACGTGCTAGCTTACTAAAGTCCTCCACATACTGGCCAACTGTCCGTCCTCCTTGGCGCAAGTTGCGAAACTCACGCTTCTTCATGGCCATAGCTCCTGCTGAAACGTGGGCAGTGCGAAAAGCCTGCCGAAACTGGTCCCATGTGACAGTGTCAACAGGGAAAGTGGCTGTGAAATTCTCCCACCATGATGCTGCGGGTCCTTTAAGCTGATGTGCGACAAACTTCACCTTCTCCGCATCCGTGCATCCTGCTGTGGTCAACTCTCTAGCTGTCTTGCGGAGCCAATCATCTGCTACTATCGGCTCGGTGCTACTGGAAAACACCGGCGGATTCAGCCTAAGGAAACGGGCTAAGTGATCAACAGGTGGTGGTGGTGGGTTGTTGTTGTTGTTCCCCTGATTCTGATTCTGGACTAGCAACTGCATCAATGTGTTCTGCTGCTGGATCAACTGGGTGAGCTCCGGTGGAAAGGTAAATCTGGGGTCACGTCTCAGAGGCATCTGAGGGTTTAGAAAAGATGAGAGTTAAGAATAGAGGGGTCTAAAGAGAAAACACTACCCATATGCACATGAGGCAAAAGCAAACAATTCACTTCATTCATTCAAACAAGGGCATACAATCGATCTAACTATCGCAAAAGTGCTCGGACTACTATATTTACATGGTGGACTACTACTACTACTGATGAGGTGGTCTACTAGAAATATTCTTTGGTTGCTGACTCCATGATATCTGCTCCGGCTTCATCAACATAGTCATCATCGCTCTCATCTGGATCCGAGTCGGTGTCGTCGATGATGATGTAGTCTTCCGGGCTAATCTCCCTGGGTTCTTCATCTTCATCTACTGGTGTAGGGCCTCCCATAAATATTGCTAGCTTCATGGTTAGGTCGGCATTCTTATCCACCAATACTTCAATTTCCTCTTCATAATCTTCACGTGTAGCCTTAAGTTCTTCCTCCAGTTCCTTGATTCTTGTCCTAGCCTTCTTCAGATCTATCATGTGGGTGCACATCTGGTTCTCCTGTCGTCGAATGTGCTGATTTAACTCTGGGATAAAAGCTGTGATTGATCTATCCTTCCTGGTGCTGATCATCTCCCAGTGTTCATTTCGGCGCCCACAAATCTGGTAGATAGTATCCTTGAGATCATTTCGATAGACTTCTCCAATGCATCCCATGGCGATGTGTGCTGCCATGCTCTTTCCTAGAATCCAAGTTGGTGCATCAAAAGAAAACTCTATGGGCTCAGTGACTGGCATGAACGTCCTTCCTGGAACTTGAACTTGAATCATCCAGCGCTCTTCTTCAGGTAAAGTGGCGTTGTAGGTTCTGGTGAAGCTTGGTACTCCTATGTTCAGGTATCTAGTAACTTCCTTCAAGTGACGTCCAAAAGGTGTATCGTCATCTGGTTGCGTGAACTTGTTCTTTGCATCCGCCATCCTAAAGAGTAGAAAAGATGAGAGGTCAGAAAAGAAGAGAATGAATAGTGATCTAGGTCTTTAGCTTAGTGGTCGTGTCCTACAGTCAGCGTGTGCTCTGATACCATCTCTGTAGCGACCAGACCTCAAACGGTCTGATCTCTGTGCTCCGGTGTCATCCCTGGATCAGTAATGCTGACACCACACAGTACTCGGAGGATTTATAACAGAGTAGCAATCACACACTTATTACATCGAGTGTCTCCATAGAGAACTTATTACAATAAATATGGCTTAAGGCCATCTAATAACGATAACAGCGGAAGGCTTGGAAGATAAGTGAGTCCATCAACTCCAACGGCATCACTGAGTATAGAACCACGACCTAGAACTCCTTAATCATCGTCTGAAAAGTCTGCAACATTAACGTTGCAGCCCGAAACGGGTCAGCACATGGAATATGCTGGCAATGTAACACATAGAGAGTAATGGAATGAAACAGCTATACTATATGCATATTTGGCTGGTGGAAAGCTCTATGGTTACAGTTTTGTGTAAAACCAATTTTTCCCTACTGCAAAGGAATAAATTTATTTAACTATCATGGTGGTTGTTGAACATTGAGAATGGTTGACAGCATTCTCAATCCCAATTAAACATCATTAAACCCAACAAACTTAATTTAAAGTAACATGATGAGATTTACATGATAATCCAAGTACTAGATACTCAAGATGTCCATAACCGGGGACACGACTAATCATGATTAGTTTATTACACTCTGCAGAGGTTTGCGCACTTTTCCCTAGAAGACTCGATCGCCTCCATTTGGTTTCTCGCACTACAGGGTGTTTGAGAAGACGGATGACCGAGACATAGTCTTTCAGAAGCGCTAGCACCTTACGATGGATAGACCATTACACCTACTTTCCCCTACATCTTCTAGTCTACCCTGTAAGAGTTCACACGACTTAATCAACTATGCTAGATCCCATAATGGCTTGTGGCTGCACACGGAAGTTTCTAGTATGAATAATCTCATGATCCCTTTGAGCCTGGGTGGCGGTCCAAAAGAAAACAAGCAATCCTGGAATACCCAGGTACCTCAATCCACCCAGATGTGTGTTTAAGTTGCCACCTTAGATAAACCATTAATTAACAAGCTCACATCTGTCATGGATATCACTCACCCAATCCACGTCTACTAGCATAGCATGGCAATAAGCAAACGTAGAAGTAACTCCCAAAGGTTTGATAGTAGACAGGTAATAGGTACTACCTCAACTACTTCCCATCCCACAATTTAATTAGATCCTAATCATGCAATGTGTGAGGATTGATCTAATGCAATAAAACTGGGTAGTAGTAAAGGTATGATCAAAGTGTTACTTGCCTTGCTGATGATTGACGAAACCTAGCGATTCGAAGTAACAAGCGGCGCACTCCGAGTACTCTATCGCAAACAAACAAGCAAGCATACAATAAGTACTCATCTAATGCACAGGTAAAACTCAAATAAGAGATCTAACCAGAAGGTTCAACTTAAGAACTCCGGTTTGCAAAAAGAATCAAATCGAACGAAGCAACGAAAGTCAAACGGCGAAAGAAAACAACTTCGTTCTAGTAATCTGGATCTAAGGCAATTTTTACAGTAGCAAAAACTTGTTTAAGCTGGTTAAACGTGTAGGGAGTTTCGAGACGAAACTCCAGGCGCTTGAATCGCCTGATTTCGATAAACGAGCGAAAAGTTATACTAAAACGAAAATCGGATCAGGAATCACGATCAGAAAAATCGCGGATTTAATCAGAGAAAAAGAAAAACGACGAACGCTCGCTAAAAAAATAAAACGGAAAAACCGACCTATTTAAAAAAACCGAAACTAAAAAAACCGATGGAAAATCGACGGAAAAACTGAACGGTTTTTTGAAAAAAACGGCGGCACGGATTTCGAGGCACAGCGAACCTCGGCGGCGTGCGGCGGCGGCGGCGGGGCGGCGCGGGGCTCGAGGCGACGGCTTAGGGTTTCGGTTGGGCCTCCCCCCCGGCTTATAAAGGCGACCGGGCCAGGAGTCCGGGTAGGACACGACCCGTTAGGTCGGTTCGTTTTTTTTAAAATAATTACGCGCGGAATAAAAATAAAAAGAAATACTAAACGGACTCCAAAAATTCCAAAATAAAATTTCCCGGGCTTCTAAAATCAAGCCGCACAAGGTGAACATTTATTTGGGGCCTAAATGCAATTTTGAAAAATGCACATTTTTCCTAAATTCAAATAAAACAACGAAAAACTCTGAAATAAAATCTTACTTGATTTTATTATTTAATCCTCAATATTTCTTTATTTTGGGAAAGTCATTTTATTCCCTCTCTCATATTTTTGTAGTAGAAATAATTGATGATAAATAATAAAAATCAAATGATCCTATTCTCAAAATTTGAGAAAACTCAAATATGAAAATAAAGAATTCCCCAACTCTCTCCGTGGGTTCTTGAGTTGCGTAGAAATTTCTAGGATCAACCAAAATGCAAAATAAAATATGCTATGCATTTATGATATAATGTATAACATTCGAAATTGAAAATTTGGGATGTTACACTCCGGTTAATAGGTTAGTCCCAAAAATAATATAAAAGTGAATAATAAATCCCAAGAATGTCCAAAACAGAAGATAATATAGCATGGAGCAATAAAAAATTATAGATACATTGGAGACGTATCATACGAGAAGCATTTATGACATTTAATTGTTCATCAGGAAAGTTATCATCAATAGGTAGTGGGTCATCAAGAACATTCTCTAACCTAGACAAGTTGTCTGCAACGGGGTTCTGAGCTCCCTTTCTATCAATAATATGCAAATCAAATTCTTGTAGTAGGAGAACCTATCTAATAAGTCTAGGTTTAGCATCTTTCTTTTCCATAAGATATTTAATAGCAGCATGATCAGTGTGAATAGTTACTTTAGAATCAACAATATAAGGTTTGAACTTATCACATGCAAATACAACTGCTAAGAATTCTTTTTCAGTAGTAGCATAATTTCTCTGGGCATCGTCTAGAGTTTTACTAGCATATTGAATAACATTTAATTTTTTATCAACTCTTAGTCCTAGAACAACCCCTACAGCATAATCAGTTGCATCACACATAATTTCAAAAGGTAAATTCCAATCAGGTGGCTGATTAAATAGGTGCAGAAATGAAAGCTTCCTTAAGTATTTTAAATGCCTCTACACAATCATCATCAAAGACAAAATGGAATATCCTTTTGTAATAGGTTAGTCAGAGTCCGAGAATTTTTTGAGAAGTCCTTAATGAACCTCCTATAAAAGCCGACATGACCAAGGAAGCTTCTTATACCTTTGATGTCCTTGGGACACAACATCTTTTCAATAGCATCAACTTTAGCTTTATCAACTTCAATACCTCTTTCAGAAATTTTATGCCCCAAGACAATACCTTCATTAACCATAAAGTGGCACTTCTCCCAGTTCAAGACAAGATTAGTTTCTTCACATCTCTGCAAAACTCGATCAAGGTTGCTCAAGCAATCATCAAAAGAGGATCCATAAACGGAGAAATCGTCCATGAAAACCTCACAAATCTTTTCACAAAAGTCAGAGAATATAGCCATCATGCATCTTTGAAAGGCAGCAGGTGCATTACATAAACCAAAAGGCATACATCTATAAGCAAAAGTACCAAAAGGGCAAGTAAAAGTGGTCTTTGCTTGATCATCAGCTGACGCAGGTATTTGAGAGAAGCCAGAGTAACCATCTAGAAAGAAAAAATGTGTATGTTTGGATAATATTTCTAGCATTTGATCAATAAAAGGCAAAGGGTAATGATCTTTTTAGTAGCTTTATTTAATTTGCGGAAATCAATTACCATCCTATAGCCTATAATAATTCTTTGCGGAATCAATTCATCTTTATCATTAGGAACAATAGTAATGCCTCCCTTCTTAGGGACACAATGGACATGACTTACCCACTAACTATCAGCAACGGGATAAATTATACCTGCCTCAAGGAGCTTTAATACTTCCTTTCTTACTACTTCTTTCATCTTAGGATTCAGCCGTCGTTGGTGATCAATAACTGGTTTGGCGTCTTTCTCCAAATTTATTTTGTGTTGACATAGAGTGGGACTAATGCCCTTAAGATCATCAAGAGTATATCCAATAGCAGCACTGTGCTTCTTCAAAGTTTTCAATAATTTCTCTTCCCACTTCTCTGAAAGGTTAGCACTAATAATAACATGATATATCTTCTTTTCATCAAGATAAGCATATTTAAGAGTATCAGGTAATGGTTTAATCTCAAACACGGGATCACCCTTGGGTGGAGGAGGATCCCCTAGGATTTCAACAGGCAAGTTGTGTTTCAGAATAGGTCCCTGTTCAAAGAATACTTCATCTATTTCCCTTCTTTCATTCATAAAACATATCATTTTCATGGTCTAGTAAATATTGTTCTAAAGGATCAGTAGGAGGCACGACAATAGACGCAAGACCAATAATTTCATATTTACTAGGAAATTCCTCATCACGGGGTTGTCTACGAAATTTAGCAAAATTAAACTCATTGGACATATCCCCTAAACCAACAGAAACAATATCCTTATTGCAGTCTATCTTAGAATTAACAGTACTCAAGAAGGGTCTACCAAATATAACGGGACAAAAGCTATCTTGTGGGGAACCAAGAACAAGAAAATCAGTAGGGTATTTAACCTTCCCACACAAGACTTCAACATCTCTAACAATCCCAATTGGTGAAATAGTATCTCTACTGGCAAGCTTAATGGTAACATCGATATCTTCTATCTCAACAGGTGCAATATCATGCATAATTTATTTGTATAAGGAATGGGGTATTTCACTTGCACTAGCACCCATATCACATAAACCATGATAGCAATGATCTCCTATGTTACCAAAAATAACAGGCATGCCTACAATAGGTCTATGTTTATTTTTAGTATCAGGTCTAGCAATTCTAGCAATCTCATCACAGAAGTAAATAACATGCCCATCAATATTATTGGCCAAGAAATCTTTAGCCATAGAAATATTAGGTTCAACTTTAACTTGCTCAGGGGGTTTGTGTGTCCTAATATTACTTTTGTTGACTAGTTGAAACTTTAGCATGATCCTTTATTCTAACAGGGAAAGGTGGTTTCTCAACATAAGCAGTAGGAACAACATGATCATTATAAGTGATAGTCTTTTCTTCAACTTTAATAGGTGCAACTACTTTTACTTCAATGGGAGGATTATATTTAAACCACTTCTACTTAGGGAGATCAACATGAGTAGCAAATGATTCACAGAAAGAAGCTACTATCTCAGAGTCAAGTCCATATTTAGTGCTAAATTCACGGAAAACATGGGTATCCATAAAAGATTTAACACAATCAAACTTAGGTGTTATACCTGACTCCTTACCTTCATCGAGGTTCGAATCTTCAGAGTTGCGTTTAATTCTTTCCAATAAATCCCATTTGAATTCAATAGTCTTCATCATAAAAGATCTAGTACAAGAAGTATCGAGCATGGAGTGATTACTGAGAGAAAGCCGAGCATAAATTTTTTGAATAATCATTTCTCTTGAGAGCTCATGATTGGGGCATGAATATAACATTGACTTAAGCCTCCCCCAAGATTGAGCGATGCTTTCTCCTTCGCGAGGCCAAAAATTATATATATAATTATGATCACGATGAATAAGATGCATAGGATAAAACTTCTGGTGAAATTCCAGTTTCAATCACTTGTAGTCCCATGATCCCATATCATCACATAGCCTATACCATGTCAATGCATCTCCCTTAAAAGATAAATGGAAAAACTTCTTCTTGATAACATCCTCGGGCATACCTGCAAGCTTAAATAATCCACAAACTTCATCCACATAGATTAAGTGTAAATCAGGATGCAATGTTCCATCTCCTGCAAAAGAATTAACTAGCAGTTTCTCTATCACACCCGAAGGAATTTCAAGGTAAACATTTTCAGTAGGTTCAGTAGGTTGAGGAGCAACTCTTTGCTCTACTGGTCGGGGTGAAGATACCCCGAACAAGCCTCTCAAAGGATTATGTTCCATAGTAACAAGTGATTGTAAATTTCAGCACACTATATAAATTTTTCCTTACCAAATTCCACCTACCAAAGGCGCTTCACTCCCCGGCAACGACGCCAGAAAAGAGTTTTGATGACCCTGTCAGGACCCCGATTCCAAGTCATATCGATCTAGCCGGTAACACCTCATATCACTTTGCGGCCTCACGCATGGTATTCCCACGGGTGTCGCCTTACCATGGCCCGGGACCGTTTGCGCCATTTGGCTCACGTATATGATAGTGTCGCTAGCATCCATATGACAGAGAACCCGGGACGACATGACTAGCCGTGAACCACAAGTGGCACTAACTTACGGGGACAGGCATACATGAATCAACATTGAGCATGTCGGTCAGCAGCGTGTGAATTCGGGCTATAGCACTGGGCTAACAGGACTCCGGGAACCCGGGCTATAGCAGGCTAGGCAGGACTCCGGATGTCACCACGTGACATTTCCCCGAAGGGGCAGACACAGGAACGAAGTGAATCACATGCCGGCCAGTCAAGTGTTCCGGAGCAGTAGTGCTGGGCTAGCAGAACTCCAGTGAACCGGGCTGTAGCGGACTACTATGGCTCATGGAAGCACAAGACTACATTCCCCCATAAGAGAGGCTACCAAGGATAAACAACTAGGTTGTCGGATCCCACACATACCAAGCATTTCAATCATACACACAATATGCTCAATATGTGCAATACAACATGGCATCACAACAAGACTCTACGACTCAGAGTATTTATTCATTAGGCTCCGAGGAGCGAGATATTACAAGCATGGGTCTCATGACCCAACATACAGCACATACAAGCAGCAAGCACATGCGGAAGCTTAACATGTCTGAGTACAGACATCTACAAATGAAAAAGGCTGAGAAGCCTGACTATCTACAAGACCCTCCCAAGGATACAAGATCATAGATGGGGTAACAAGCTAAACATCGAAGTCCACGCGGAACTACAAGCGAGACTGAAGTCTCTCTGCAAAACATAAATTAAGCAAACGTGAGTACAAGTGTACTCAGCAAGACTTACATCAGAACTAACTACATATGCATCATTATCAACAAAGGGATGGTGGGGTTTAACTGCAGCAAGCCAGCTTTGACTCGGTGGCTATCCTGAACTACGACCGCAAGTAACTCTTTTGCGGTGGCGCACACGAGTCCACATATTCACCATATCAATACTCCATTATGGATCCGCTCCCTTCTCCCTGCGAGAAAGCCATCCATAGCACTCACACTTATCTTGCGCATTTTAGAGTATCCACTTTCACTTGTCTATGAACTATGCAAGGGGTCCAAGTTTCCATATCCGAGGAATCCGGCTATTCGAATAGATAATGATAACCCTGCAGGGGTGTACTTCTTCACACACGCTCTCGCCACTTACCACCATGTACACATCGTGTATCTCAGCAACCTTCAAGCGAAAGCCTGACGAGGGAGTCGGCCACGACCTGACTAACCAACAAGTCTCTAGTCCATGCTTATCGCCTATTCGGGTTCCATCCGCAAGGAGATCCGGCCGGGGTGTCGCTCACGGCCCCAAACGATGTGAGCAAGGTTACCAAGCCCACCATCCGGGTGCCACTTGCTACATCGTGCCACTGTGCCTAGTCTGTCCCAAGCCCACCTGTACCGGGTGCCACTTGGTAGACTACTAGCACTACCTACAAACACTAGAAACTAGTTGCAACTCCTGGACAGAGATCAGGTTGATTAATAAGTCGAGAGGGGCACTTAAGCATTCCAATGCGTGGTAGTAGCTGTTCATGGATCACAAACACAGAACTCAGTTCCTGAGGTCGGCTGCAATGAGACAACCCACCATGTACTCCTACATGGCCTCTCACCACTACCTTTACCAAATCGTGTTCACACACTTAGCTCTCAACAGTAGGACATGTTCACCACATTCCAATTCATCCCCGATGAATCAGACCTGACTCAGCTCTAAGCAGTAGCAGGCATGACAAACAAACATGAATGAGTAGGCACATCAGGGCTCAAACAACTCCTACTCATGCTAGTGGGTTTCATCTATTTACTATGGCAATGACAGGTCATGCAGAGGAAAGGGGTTCAGCTACCGCAGCATGTAACAGTTGTAACATTGTTGTCCTAATGCAGTAAAAGAGAGCAGGAGCGAGAGAGTAGGATTGTATCAGAATGAACAAGGGGGTTTTGCTTGCCTGGCACTTCTAAAGATATTATAGCTCTTCATCGGTGTCATCGAACTCATCGTCGGAAGCACGTCTATCAAGAGGGGACGAATATCGGCAACAGAGAGGGAGAGCACAATCAATGCAATGCAACAATATGATGCATGATCATGACATGGCAATATGCTGTGATTTGGGCTAATGCAACAGAAAGTCATTTTAATTGAAGTGGAATTCAAAACTATATCAAATTCCAACTCCAAATCAATTATGAAAATTTCCCTTATCATGTTTCATCCTAAACAGTGAGGTTAGCTTGCTCAAACATGCATGAAAATGGTACAGATGGATTCCTTGAATTTTTCTGATAATTTTTCATATATAAATTATTTCATTTGGAGTTATAGATAATTTTCTATGATTTTTAGAAGCTTTGGGCATTTTCTAGAATTAACAAATCATTTAAGATTTATTTAAAATCCAGAAAAGGATTACTGCGTCAGCCTAACATCATCATGACGTCAGTAGGTCAACAGGGCACGGTTCAGGTCAAACCTGACCAGTGGGACCCACTGGTCAATGACCCTGAGACACTTAGTGTCACAGACAGGTGGGTCCGGTCAATGGCCACGTCAGCGAGGTCAACGCCGACGCGTGGGGCCACTGTGTTAAGATTTAAACTTAACTATTTTGTTAGCTGGTTAGTTAGGCAGTGGGGCCCGCATGTCAGTGACTGTGGTTGGTACTTAGCAGTGTGGTTAGGCACTAATTAAGCCGGCCATGTCGGCGGTTAGCCGCCGGTGACACGCAGACGCGGCGGCGTCGCTCGTCCCGGTGACTCCAGCGACGAGAGGAGGCGGGGTTGGGCTCTAAGGCTACAGCACGACGAGGCGCATCGGGTGGTGGCCGCGGGGCTGCCGGAGATGGCCTGAGGCGACGGCAACGTCAAGTGGAGCGGCGCCGGAGCTCAGGCAAAGGCAGAAATGGTGCTACAAGGCACGATAGGGCGAACCCGTGGGTGCTGCAGGTTCACAGGAGTGCGGCGAGCAAGCTGGTCATGCTCGGGCGAGCGGACGAGCTCAAGAGCATGGAGCTCGTCGGCCATGGCGGCGGCAAGCTTCGGCGGAGGTGGGGAACGGAGCTAGAGCAAAAATGCGAGCAGGTGAGGAGGGGGAATCGGTCCGTGAGCTCACTGCAGTTGCAGAACGTGTCTCAGTGGGCTTGGGGGAGACTGGATGGCGACGTGATGACGAAGGCGATCGGCGGCCGGGCGTGGAGAAGATAGGTCGATGGCGAGGCGGCAGGGCATCCGGTGATGCGTGGCTTGACGGAGGGGTAGAAGCCAACGTGGCGGAGCTCTCAGACACGAAGAGAGGGCGAGGGGGAGGCGGTGGCTGCGCAGGTGAAGCACGGCAACGGCGGAGCGCTCTCGAGTGATCTCAAGGAAGGGGGCTAGAGGGCAAGGGAGAGAGTAGAGAGTGAGGGGAAAGTGAGAGGACGGCCTCGCGCATCTCCAGACGCGGATTAGGACGAAGGAGCGGCCTCCAGCATGAAGCAGGAGGTGGAGGGCTCCACGGGTGCGCGCGCGTGTTCGCTCCTGCCTACTGGCAGGAGGAAGACGACGAGCGAGGAGGTAAGTGGGTTGGGCCGGCTAGGTGGGCTGGCCAGCTGCCAGGCCAGGTGGGCTGCAGGTAAGCCAGGTGGGTTTTTTCTCTCTCTGTTTTTTTCTAATTCTGTTCTGTTTTCTATTTTGCAGGTTTGTTTTGAATTTGGTTTTGAAACCAATTCAATTTTGTTGCTTCTAGAAATATTTTTAGAAGATAAAAGAATTAAACCAAAGCTCCATAAAATATTTCAGAATTATTGGACCTATATTTATTTAATAGTATATATAAATCCAATTCAAATAGTTATTGATTTAATTCAAATGCCCAAAATAAATGTTTGTGAGACACCAAAAATATTGGTTTGGATTTTACCTCTCGCCAATATTTCTAGAGGATAACAAGAACATTTTCTTGGACTTATTTGAAGCAATTTTATCTTGATCATTTTTAAAAGGATTCCAAGGCTTTGAAAATTCCCCAATTCAAATTTCATTTGAATTTAAACATGATGCAACAACCAAGCTAGTCCAAGGCCAAGGTAAAGCTAGGGATGTGACAACTCACCCCCACTAAAACAAGAATCTCGTCCCGAGATTCAAGCGTAGGGTAAGATGGAAGGGGGAACACAAACTAACACAATCTTCACGATCCAGGTTGCGCTTCATAAGAACATTGATCCGATCACGATCTTGTCTCGATGTCATGCTCTGAGAACTTCATCCAACACGATGATGACAGAAAGAAATTCTATGGAACTGATCTCCTCAAAGATCGAGCAACTGATGATCAGCTCACAGAACGAGACATAGCAACATCTCTCGAGATGAGACACGAAGCATACATCTAGAGGGATGGAGTGAAACAGATGACGAAGATTCAAGTTGGTAGGCAACAATTCAACGCTTAAATAGATGGTGAGGGGGGGGGGGGTTCAAGGTAGCGAGGAGTTAAGTTGCCCATGATAGCATAACGGAACACCTCGGGGAAGGTGACTTGTAGAATTATTCCCTTAAGTGGCAAAAATAATTACTTTTGATACTGAGATCATTGAAACTCTCTATACCAGCCTAAGGAAAATCACAATTGATCAATTGAATGAATTCGAAAGAATGGCATACTTAGTTTGGAGAGGAAACTAGAGCTATAGGACACTCGGCAACGGAAGGCACATTCCAATTGATACCGAGGATATAACCCAATGACTGAGCGTGCTCTCAAGAACTTGAGCATTTCCGTATTCATCAAGGTTTTACAAACATCCGTGCCAAGGATCCTGGCAACACATCGTACTACCATGATAAACGGTGATGGAGGATGCAGATGCAAAGGAGGACATCACTTTCTCAGATTTTTCCTTAGCAATGCCAAAGAAGCAAAGCTGGATGATCGACCGAGAGAAATTTAGCACTCCGCTTCTAATGTTCTCCTTGATGTACTGGTTACCACGGTCATGCTTTAAAGCATCAACATAGTCAGCAAGTAGTGGTCGGACTTCGGAATACAAAGGATCCATAAGAAGGAACTCCTGGAGTAAATCCTACGAAATCCTTATGGGGAGGTGGTCAACTTCCTCAATCAAGATACTACAATAATAGGTCTTCCGGCTGGGTGTGTTGGCCACGACATCCACTCTACCGGTTACAGAGAGACCAATATTATAGTTCTTGGAGTGTGTTCCAACCATCATATCTGCCTGAGATTCAGATCTGGTTGGTGTCAGGATATTCCAGACTCATCAAGTCTAGAAAGGAGAATGAAAGTTTGCAACACAAATCGACGATATGACATTGCGAGATTCTCGGGAAATGAACTACGATAGCATGCTCCAAAACATGAGCTGGTTCTGCTACACACCTGTGAACACACTGTCCTAGACAAGCATGACCACGTAGTAGTCTTATAATAAAACACTACCGAGTTCAGGTTGGGAACCATCATCGAGGATAACGAAATCTTGTACAAATCTGTCTGGTACCTTCAGGACTAGCACTTAGAACTTAGTATCCTTGAACAATCAATCAGTGGCTTGGTGTGCTAGGAACACATATGGAGTGGAGGTAATTAATCTACCAAACCATAGAATACTTCGCACGAATGCATGACTGACTTGGGATGATTCCAAAAGAAGCAAAAACAAGCTCCCTCGAATTCACGGCGGCAACTTACACCTAATGCACATGAACTTGGAGAAAGTCACTTCTTTCACCAAACATATACCTCATGAGCGGAACACAAAGGAAATGCTTACAAAGTTTCCAACACTAGCTTAATGTTTAACACGAATCATGGGGGAGACAAGATGCTGCTGATGGGCTCAACAGCAACTCATCGGAATTTCCATATCACCGGACTTCCACCATTATGTGAACATGGTGATAGTATTGGTCAGACCAAAAGATGTAGTGGTGTATGCTCGAGGAATCAACCACGAGTAAGACAACATTACGAATATTGTTGGTTCTAACTTGATTTGACGATAGCCCACACTCAAATCAAGGTTTGGACAAGACAATAGGTTCAACAACTGATCATGGGGATCAGTTGATGAAGATATCATCTTTCTTCAACACACACACAAACACAAGGATATCCCTTTGGAACGAACTAAGTTAAGCAAGCTTTTATCTTCCAACTCTCCAAGTTGTTGTTTAGCTTAACCGACTAGCTCAGGGGTATCCCACACAGATTCTTGGAGAATGGGTGGTTTGGAGGAAAACCAACATGATCATGGACTCAACATAGCGGTCAGGTGACAACTTGGTAATACTTCCGAGAAGATATTCGGAACATCATGAACCACCGATATGTTACTAAGCTCGAGAACAATCTTGCTTTTTAGAGCAAGACGATATGATCAAATAAGCAAGGGATTGAATAATCCTCACTCATTGATCGAGGAGTGCACCAGAAATAAGGACTAGGTAGCTCAATCTATCTTAGAATGATGATTCAATAACCAACACGCTAAGAATGAGAATATTGTCCATTAACTACCAAGCAACGGAGTTGCTAGGAGTATTGATTTCACACATCACGACTCACTTATCAGCATTCCGGTTACAATAACACGAGAGCCGAGGAATGAACAATGATGGCAAGAAGTATCACTGCGTCAAAAATTCATAAGAGATGGTGCAATTCCTATGATATTCTTGACATAAAGATGGTAACACTTCAAGGTAGAACAGAGCAAAAGCTGGATTGGCATTTTGATCTGTGGAATACAATTGCTTTGACCCAATCCTAGACATGGATGAGGTTCTGGAGTTTGTTTTCTCCTAGTCATTCTGGAGTAGAATGGCTTGACGGACCACAAGAATAATAGACTTTAATGAACGAACGCAATGATATACCCTCGACTATCAATTGATAGACGAAGGTCAGAAACAACTAAGGAGGGACAACTCAAGGAACATATATCTTTCTGAGTTTTGGATGCATAGATTAGTATGTTGAGCAAAGCTCAACATTTCTTCCGGATAGCCCATGCAGAAAGGTAGAACTGGTAGATTCACAATGTAGAATGGAGAACTCATCAAGAGCACTCTGGTTGTGATCTTTTGGTTCAAAAGAACTTCTGCCATAAGCAGTTCATGGTATTTGGAAGAAAGAAATACCACAGACCTCGAGGACTATCGCAAAGGTTACTAATAACCTAAAGGAACGAGCAAACACTATCAACATGAAGTAAGTAGGGTGAATCTCGGGTTCAAAACCCAGGAGTAGAATGCCTACTACTAAATGGCATCACGGGATGCTTTCGAGAATGGTGGCCAGAATCATCACACCGGGACACAAAACATGGCTAGATTACTAGGTGACTCCTTAAAACACCTAGGGTCATAATAATAGCTCCAACATACACGCCGAGGCAACGGAGTACCCCACAGACCGATTAGTGTGCTTAATCTGGCCCAAAAAACAACAGGAACATGGAGGAAAGATTTGCAAGTGCATCCAACTATTTAGAAACCTGGAATGGCTCGGACAGCATAACGGCTGTAAATGCTCAAAAAGATTTGAGACATCCTGCAAATGGTGGCATAACCGCTCAACATCACAATATCAAGGTTCTGAGGCTAGCTATGAACATATGGAAGTAGTAGGAACTGAACTGAGGCTTGAACTCAACAATCCTAGGCAACTACGGTTTAGTAACATGTCATCCTGAGAGATAGAAAAGAAGCCTAGTTCTTAACCCCGTAGAAAAGGTAAGATGACTCAGATCAGAAGGTCATGAGGATAAGGAGTAAAAGAGCCTTACGTTCCCATCCACAATCAATTCCCTTATATAACTAAAGCATTTCTAGACACGACTTTGACCGGTTTGGCTTGGTAATCCTACAGGCAGTCAGGCTCTGATACCAAAGCTGTCAGGACCCCGATTCCAAGTCACATCGATCTAGCCGGTAACACCTCATATCACTTTGCCGCCTCACGCACGGTATTCCCACGGGTGTCGCCTTACCATGGCCCGGGACTGTTTGCGCCTTTTGGCTCACGTATATGATAGTGTCGCTAGCATCCATATGACAGAGAACCCAGGCTGACATGACTAGCCGTGAACCCAAAGTGGCACTAACTTACGGGGACAGGCATACATGAATCAACATCGAGCATGTCGGTCAGCAACGTGTGAATCCGGGCTGTAGCACTGGGCTAACAGGACTCCAGGAACTCGGGCTGTAGCAGGCTAGGCAGGACTCCGGATGTCACCGCGTGACATTTCCCCGAAGGGAGAAACATAGGAACGAAGTGAATCACATGCCGGCCAGTCAAGTGTTCCGGAGCAGTAGTGCTGGGCTAGCAGGACTCCGGTGAACCGGGCTGTAGTGGACTACTATGGCTAATGGAAGCACACGACTACATTTCCCCATAAGAGAGGCTACCAAGGATAAACAACTAGGTTGTCGGATCCCACACATACCAAGCATTTCAATCATACACACAATATGCTCAATATGTGCAACAAGACTCTACGACTCAGAGTATTTATTCATTAGGCTCCGAGGAGCGAGATATTACAAGCATGGGTCTCATGACCCAACATACAACGCATACAAGCAGCAAGCACATGCGGAAGCTTAACATGTCTGAGTACAGACATCTACAAATGAAAAAGGCTGAGAAGCCTGACTATCTACAAGACCCTCCCAAGGATACAAGATCGTAGCTGGGGTAACAAGCTAAACGTCGAAGTCCACGCGGAACTACTAGCGAGACTGAAGTCTCTCTGCAAAACATAAATTAAGCAAACGTGAGTACAAATGTACTCAGCAAGACTTACATCAGAACTAACTACATATGCATCATTATCAACAAAGGGATGGTGGGGTTTAACTTCAGCAAGCTAGCTTTGACTCGGTGGCTATCCTGAACTACGACTGCAAGTAACTCTTTTGCGGTGGCGCACACGAGTCCACATATTCACCATATCAATACTCCATTATGGATCCGCTCCCGTCTCCCTACGAGAACGCCATCCATAGAACTCACACTTATCTTGCGCATTTTAGAGTATCCACTTTCACTTGTCTATGAACTATGCAAGGGGTCCTAGTTTCCATATCCGAGGAATCCGGCTATTCGAATAGATAATGATAACCCTGCAGGGGTGTACTTCTTCACACACGCTCTCGCCACTTACCACCATGTACACATCGTGTATCTCGGCAACCCTCAAGCGGAAGCCTGGCGAGGGAGTCGGCCACGACCTAACTAACCAACAAGTCTCTAGTCTAGGTTTATCGCCTATTCGGGTTCCATCTGCAAGGAGATCTGGCCGGGGTGTCGCTCACGGCCCCAAACGATGTGAGCAGGGTCCCCAAGCCCACCATCCGGGTGCCACTTGGTACACCGTGCCACTGTGCCTAGTCTGTCCCAAGCCCACCTGTACCGGGTGCCACTTGGTAGACTACTAGCACTACCTACAAACACCAGAAACTAGTTGCAACTCCTGGACAGAGATCAGGTTGATTAATAAGTCGAGAGGGGCACTTAAGCATTCCAATGCGTGGTAGTAGCTGTTCATGGATCACAAACACAGAACTCAGTTCCTGAGGACGGCTGCAATGAGACAACCCACCATGTACTCCTACAAGGCCTCTCACCACTACCTTTACCAAATCGTGTTCACACACTTAGCTCTCAACAGTAGGACATGTTCACCACATTCCAATTCATCCCCGATGAATCAGACCTGATTCAACTCTAAGCAGTAGCAGGCATGACAAACAAACATGAATGAGTAGGCACATCAGGGCTCAAACAACTCCTACTCATGCTAGTGGGTTTCATCTATTTACTGTGGCAATGACATGTCATGCAGAGGAAAGGGGTTCAGCTACCGCACCATGTAACAGTTGTAACATTGTTATCCTAATGCAGTAAAAGAGAGCAGGACCGAGAGAGTAGGATTGTATCGAAATGAACAAGGGGTTTTTGCTTGCCTGGCACTTCTGAAGATATTATAGCTCTTCATCGGTGTCATCGAACTCATCGTCGAAAGCACGTCTATCGAGAGGGGACGAATACCGGCAACAGAGAGGGAGAGCACAATCAATGCAATGCAACAATATGATGCATGATCATGACATGGCAATATGCTGTGATTTGGGCTAATGCAACAGAAAGTCATTTTAATTGAAGTGGAATTCAAAACTATATCAAATTCCAACTCCAAATCTATGATGAAAATTTGCCCTAATCATGTTTCATCCTAAACAGTGAGGTTAACTTGCTCAAACATGCGTGAAAATGGTACATATGGATTCCTTGAATTTTTCTGATAATTTTCATATATAAATTATTTAATTTGGAGTTATAGATAATTTTCTATGATTTTTAGAAGTTTTGGGCATTTTCTGGAACTAACAAATCATTTAAGATTTATTTAAATTCCAGAAAAGGATTACTGCGTCAGCCTGACATCATCATGACGTCAGCAGGTCAACAGGGCACGGTCCAGGTCAAACCTGACCAGTGGGACCCACTGGTCAGTGACCCTGAGACACTTAGTGTCACAGACATGTGGGTCCGGTCAACGACCACGTCAGCGAGGTCAATGCCGACGCGTGGGGCCACTGTGTTAAGATTTAAACTTAACTATTTTGTTAGCTGGTTAGTTAGGCAGGGGGCCCGTATGTCAGCAACTGTGGTTGGTACTTAGCAGTGTGGTGAGGCACTAATTAAGCCGGCCACGTCGGCGATTAGCCGCCGGTGACACACAGACGCGGCGGCGTCACTCGTCCCGGCGACTCCAGCGACGAGAGGAGGCGGGGTTGGGCTCTAAGGCTACAACGTGACGAGGCGCATCGGGTGGTGGCTGCGGGGCTGCCGGAGATGGCCTGCGGCGACGGCGGCGTCAAGCGGAGTGGCGCCGGAGCTTGGGCAAAGGAAGAAATTGTGCTACAGGGCACGACAGGGCGGACCTGTGGGTGCTGCAGGTTCACAGGAGTGCGGTGAGCACGCCGGTCTTGCTCGGGCGAGCGGACGAGCTCAGGAGCATGGAGCTCGTCGTCCATGGAGGCGGCGAGCTTCGGCGGAGGTGGGGAACGGAGCTAGAGCAAAAACCCGAGCAGGAGAGGAGGGGGAGTCGGCCCGTGAGCTCACTGCGGTTGCAGAACGCGTCTCAGTGGGCTCGGGGGAGACCAGATGGTGAAGGCGATCCGGCGGTCGGGCGTGGAGAAGATAGGTCGATGGCGAGGCGGCAGGGCGTCCGGTGACGCGTGGCTTGACGAAGGGGTAGAAGCCGACGTGGCAGAGCTCTCGGACACGAAGAGAGGGCGAGGGGGAGGCGGTGGCTGCGCAGGTGAAGCACGGCGACGGCGGAGCGCTCTCGGGTGATCTCAAGGAAGGGGGCTAGAGGGCGAGGGAGAGAGCAGAGAGTGAGGGGAAAGTGAGAGGACGGCCTCGCGCGTCTCCAGGCGCGGATTAGGACGAAGGAGCGGCCTCCAGCGCGAAGCAGGAGGTGGAGGGCTCCGCGGGTGCGCGCGCGTGTTCGCTCCTGCCTACTGGCAGGTGGAAGACGATGAGCGAGGAGGTAAGTGGGCTGGGCCGGCTAGGTGGGCTGGCCAGCTGCCAGGCCAGGTGGGCTGCAGGTAAGCCAGGTGGGTTTTTTCTCTCTCTGTTTTTTTAATTCTGTTCTGTTTTCTATTTTGTAGGTTTGTTTTGAATTTGGTTTTGAAACCAATTCAATTTTGTTGCTTCTAGAAATATTTTTAGAAGATAAAAGAATTAAACCAAAGCTCCATAAAATATTTCAGAATTATTGGACCTATATTTATTTAATAGTAGATATAAATCCAATTCAAATAGTTATTGATTTAATTCAAATGCCCAAAATAAATGTTTCTGAGACACCAAAAATATTGGTTTGGATTTTACCTCCTGCCAATATTTCCAGAGGATAACAAGAACATTTTCTTGGACTTATTTGAAGCAATTTTATCTTGATCATTTTTAAAAGGATTCTGAGGCTTTGAAAATTTCCCAATTCAAATTTCATTTGAATTTAAACATGATGCAACAACCAAGCTAGTCCAAGGCCAAGGTAAAGCTAGGGATGTGAAAGACCCACAAGTGTAGGGGATCTATCGTAGCTTTCTGATATGTAAGAGTGTCGAACCCAATGAGGAGCAGAAGGAAATGATAAGCAATTTTCAGTAAGGTATTCTCTGCAATCACTGAAATTATCGGTAACAGATAGTTTTGTGATAAGGTAATTTGTAACGAGTAGCAAGTAATATAAGTAAATAAGGTGCAGCAAGATGGCCCAATCCTTTTTGTATCAAAGGATAAGCCTGGAAAAACTCTTATATGAAGGAAAGCGCTCCCGAGGACACATGGAAATTATCGTCAAGCTAGTTTTCATCACGTTCATATGATTCGTGTTCGGTACTTTGATAATCTGATATGTGGGTGGACCGGTGCTTGGGCGCTGTCCTTTCTTGGAAAAGCATCCCACTTATGAGTAACCCCCATTGCAAGGATCCGCAACTACAACAGAAGTATTAAGGTAAACCTAACCATAGCATGAAACATATGGATCCAAATCAGCCCCTTACGAAGCAACACATAAACTAGGGTTTAAGCTTCTGTCACTCTAGCAACCCATCATCTACTTATTACTTCCCAATGCCTCCCTCTAGGCCGAAACAATGGTGAAGTGTCATGTAGTAGACGTTCACATGACACCACTAGAGGGATGACAACATACATCTCATCAAAATATCGAACTTATACCAAATTCACATGACTACTTATAGCAAGACGTCTCCCATGTCCTCAGGAACAAACGTAACTACTCACAAGCATATTCATGTTCATAATCAGAGGGGTATTAATATGCATAATGGATCTGAACATATGATCTTCCACCAAGTAAACCAACTAGCATCAACTACAAGGAGTAATCAACACTACTAGCAACCTACAGGTACCAATCTGAGGTTTGGATACAAAGATTGGATACAAGAGATGAACTAGGGTTTGAGATGAGATGGTTATGGTGAAGATGTTGATGGAGATTGACCCCCTCCTGATGATAGGATCGTTGGTGATGACGACGGTGATGATTTCCCCCTCCCGGAGGGAAGTTTCCCCGGCAGAACAGCTCTGCCGGAGCCCTAGATTGGTTCCGCCTCGTGGCGGTGGAGTTTCTTCCCGAAAAGCTTTCTTATTATTTTTTCTCGGACGAAAGACCTCATATAGCAGAAGATGGGCATCAGAGGGCCACCAGGGATCCCTTGAGGCAGGGGGCGCACCCAGGGGGGTAGGGCGCGCCCCCACCCTCGTGGCCAGGGTGTGGCCCCCTCTGGAAGTTTCTTCGCTCAGTATTTTTATATATTCTGGGAATAACTTCCGTGAAGTTTCAGGACTTTTGGAGCTGTGCACAATAGGTCTCTAATATTTGCTCCTTTTCCAGCCCAGAATCCCAGTTGCCGGCATTCTCCCTCTTCATGTAAACCTTGTAAAATAAGAGAGAATATGCATAAGTGTTGTGACATAATGTGTAATAACAACCCATAATGCAATAAATATCAATATAAAAGAATGATGCAAAATGGATGTATCAACATCCAACACGTCCGCGCCCTGCTGCCATCATCAAGGAGAAGTAGAACATGGGAGGCCGCCACTGCTTGTGTCCCATGAGGACCATCGCCTAGGCGACTCCGGTTTACACAACTGGTGTCCTGCCCGGTTGTAGGCCATAGTCGCCCCATTTCCCTCCGGCTGAAGCACATCCGGGTGGTTCCACTCCGATGAGCGGCGTTGCCGAAAATGGGGAAGCGAGCCACCCTTTGCGCTGAAGCATATACCTCCAGGGCTCACGGCAGTCGGATGAGTGGGCTGTCGGACATGGGAAGAGAATGGAGATCCGCCATGGCCAGCCATAGACTAGAGAGAGGTATCTATGTCGTGGGAATGGATATCCGTCGGCGCCGCCCGTAGACTAGTTTTACCTTAGTCTGGTGTAGTTTTTAGTTACAAAATGTCCAAAGTGTAATGAATTTCGTTCGATTTATGTGAAATCCACCGTGTTTGCACAAATTTCGTCTGGTTATTTCAAACAGTGGTTGAAATGTATGTGGGCAGCGTTGGATGGTCGGCTCCTGCATCAGTGTTCGGGACAAATACTGAGGCAAATTTGCTAGTCAGTATTGGAGATGCCCTTAGCTTTGGGGCTGGCCCATGTATTTTCGAAGTAAAAGACTATGTGCTATTTTTAGAGATGGGACGTACTTAAGGTCAGATAATTTGTTTTTTTGTTTGATTGAATTTCCGTGCTTTCTATTTTTTCCATAGACACAAGAGTCCATGACACCTCAGGTAATATGCATCATCGTATCTCAACTTCTTGTTATTTGGTTGCATGCAGAAATTCCTCTTCCTGATAAGTTGATTGTGTTTCCAGCACCGCTAGTAAACATTTTTTTTGAACAAGGAAAGGCACTAGAGGGTGCTAACTTCATTCAGCTCAAATGCATAGTACAACAAGTACTACAAAGATCTAAAATTGCAACCAAGAGATTGTAGAAAGAAAAGAACAAAGGCTATGCCTATGAGCCGAAGAAACACCACCAAAGACAGGTTCTACAGAGCAACTTAGAACCTGATGAGCTACAAAGTCCGAAATACCATTGAGCTTACTACATACTCCCTCCATTCAAAAAATATTGTCACAGGCGTAGTTTAGTGTGGATTTTGCGAAAAATCCCTCATACATTCAATCTTGTTGCAAGTTCACCCCCATCTCCTTCCTTCCTCCTCTCCTGCCGCCCACGAGGCACCTTCGGGTCCAGCGCCGCCGCCGAGCACTTGCGTCACTGCTGCCCTCGTGCGCTATCGCTGCCTACCTGCGCAACTCGACCATCGCCGCCCTTTTGTGCACCTCACCCACCGCCACCCATGGAAGCGATCATCCACAAGGCAGCCACTGCCAGTGCACCATCGCCACCATCGAAGAGGAGAGTTGGACCTTGGGGGCGTTGGAGTAGGGGTCGAGCGACGTCCTCCATGGCGTCGTTGGTCCTGTTGCGCAAGCGAGCTACACAGGCGACCATGGCATGGTGGATCTGGGAGAGAGAGAGGATGGGGTGAGGAAGAGAGGATGGTATGGGAGTGAGGAAGAAGAGTGCAGGGACCTACCGGAGCCACACTGGAGCTGGAGTATACCAAAGAAGCCCACTGCAGAAGTCCACTGGAGAAATCAGAGATTTTTATGAGGGAGGGGGATGTTGGTAGGCAGGGAAGCAAGAGGGAGTGACGAAGGAGGCACCTGCGACAGCGGCGGAGGTGGCAACTACGGTGGAGGAGCAGGAGAGCCGAGCAAGGCAGCTGCGGTGATAGGGAGCAGGGTAGCTACGACGGCGGGGGAGCAAGGCATATGCTTCTGTCGAAAGAGGACGATGAAGACTTGGAGTTCTATTGGGAGTTTGTGGAGGGGGGTTTCACAAAAACGCTCTGATGACATCATTTTTCAGATGGAGGGAGTATATGGTAGAAAGAAGGCTGCCACTGAATGGGAATGAAGAAGAAGCTATTGATAACTCACAAGTATAGGGGGCCGCGACAACCTTCGAAGGTAGTATTTCACCCAAATTTATTGATTCGACACAATAGGAGCCAAAGAATATTTACGAGCTTGGAAGTTGAGTTGTCAATTCAATCACACCCGGAGAACTAAATCTCTACATCAAAGTGTTTAGTAGCACAATAGTATGATAGTTTGATAGCAGTGGTAATAGTAGTAGTAGTAACAGTAACAACAACAGTAATAGTTTGGTAGTGATTGTAACCCACTACAAAAAAATACACTTCCGTGATGATACGTGTTTGTCACAGTAGATCACGTTTTCTGTCATGCATGTACACCCATGACGATTTTATGACAGAATCAAGATAGTCATACCTGTGCTGTCGTAGAAGTGTTCCATGACATTACCTAAATTATCATCACAGAAGTGTTCACTTCCATGACGATAAATGCCACGTCATGGAAGTGCTTTCGTCAAGGGTGACCGACACGTGGCATCCACTGTAACGGGTCGCCGTTAAGCTATCGGGTCCGGTTTTGTATCCGATAACCCACTAACAGCCACGACCAATGCCAATTTTCCACGTGTAAAATTCTCATTGGCCGACGGAACCACATGTCAGCTTCGCGTTGGCACATGTGTCACTCGTCCAATGGGCGAAATGCTCCTATGATATGTTGACACGTGGACCGGCCTAAAAGTGGCCCATAAAGATTAAATGGGCCGGCCCAACTAAAGGCCCACAAGATTTTGCGGACCATAATGGGACGGCCCAACTAAAGGCCCACGAGATTTCGCCGACCATAATGGGCCGGCCCAGCTAAAGGCCCACAAGATTTTGAGGACACTAGTGGGCCGACCTGTTAATAGGCTGCCATGTTTTGGGCCAAATGCCGGCCCATATTTGATCCGGTCCATTAACAGTCTGCCACGTTCTGGGACTAATAAAGGCCCATATGAGATTCGGCCCGTTAAAAGCCTACCACGTTCTGGGCCAAATTACGGCCCAGATCAGATCCGACCCTTTAAGAGGCTTTGGACTAAATTATGGCCCATATCAGATTCGGCCCATCAACTAGACGCTATGCTTTTGGGCCCACTTGCTAAAGGCCCATTTAGTAATTTGGCCTGATATTAGTTTCGGCTTGTTAAAGGCCCGTTTAACATTTCGGCCCTATATTTATTTCGGCCTGTTAAAAGCCCGTCATATAATTGGGCCTAACTACGACCCGGTTTGCATCCGGCCTGCTCATAGCCGATAATCTGATTGGGCCAAACAAGGACCGAGACAATTTTGTCCTGTTAACGGCCAGTGATGTGATTGGCACAATCATGGGCCGGGGTCTATTTCCGCCTGCTGTCGGCCCGTGAGCTGTTCGACATGTTTCAGGCCCAACGTACTTTTCAGCCTCCTAAAAGCCCATTGAGTTTTCTTGCGAAAATAGGGCCGGCGGTTTACTCGGCCTATGAAAGGCCCAAATCTACTAGTGGGTCATTTTACATTTAGCCTGTTAATGAACCAAGATGACTGGGCCCATGATGCGGATCATACATAGTATTTGCGTGATGACCCGATTATGTACCGTAATTTTACGGTTTGGCCGGTTTACTGCAAAGACAGGATATATATACAGTAAAATAACTGCAGCATCACGAATAAGAAAAAACCTAGACTATAAAATAAAGAAATTACGACATATTAAATCCACTGGGCATCAAAGTTCGCCACTATGATAATAAAGCACAAACAAACAACATATTACATACACTGGGCATCAAAGATCGCCACCAGTGCAAATAAACACGTCGACAAAATAATATACAAAATCGACAACACTTCAATAGAGTTGAAGGAAGGTTAGCCCTACTCGGGAGCTACAACACAAGCAGCTGATGAAACTACGGTTGTTTGACACTTATATCCTCCTCACTCTGAAAGATAAACAAGCAGACATATGACAGGTTTTGCACATATAAGTATCAGTGGTGACAATTCATCACATTTCTTACCGACGAATAAAGTGACACAATTTAAAATAGAATTAACACAATATGGTATTTTTTAGGTTAAGACATGGCAGGAAATGACATTGTGAAGGAGTTGGCAGCTTCACGGCACAACTGGATTACAGACCAAGAACTCATAAGTATCAATGGTTAGTGTGCTGTCAATTTATCCCATATTAGATTGGCAAATAAAGAGACGGTTTAAATAATAGTAGAATGATATGACATTGTTCGTAGTTAAGACATTGCAGAATATGACATTGTGCTGTAGTGGGTAGGTTCACCACACCACTAGATTACGAATCAAGAACAGAAGCATACATGCAGTGCAAAAGAAGATCACCTTCTCTGTATAGTTTAATTTACATGGTATGAAGAAGGAACTTGGTTGTAGAACTTAAAACTTAAATTGAGAAGGACAAACTTTTGTTTATGAACTACATAATAAACTTTAAGCATGCAATTTGATGCAAACACCCAAACTAAACAACTGTTGTAGTCATGCCTAACCAAATATACACAACAAAGTTTAAAGGCTTGAGAAGGACAAACTCACATTATTGGTGAAGACAGGCTCTATAAAGCCCTTGTCCATGCTGATGGGGGGGGGGCAATTCAAGAAGTTTACCACATAATCTTCTTCATAAAAATTGCCTTTATTTTACATTTTGTTAAGAGTAAATATAGATGTGATAATATAAGAAAAATGGAGAATATCTAAGATAAGATGAAGAGTGATGCTACACAACCAAGTAGCTATAAATGTAAGTACAACGATACAGGCAAAAGGTACAACCAAGAGCAATGGAGAGCTAAAATTCTTCAGTACCACCGGTGTTATCCAACCTTATGGTAAGAGTAAATATAGATCTGATGTGTAGAAAATGAAGGGCAAAGGAAAATAAGCTGCAGAGTGATGTTACATGAACAACTAGCTGTTAATATAAGTACACTGATAAAAGACAACAGGTACTTACAAGAACAATGCAAAGCTAAAAAATTTCATTGGCATTGGATATATTCTACACTAATGAAACCATTCATACAGATCAGATAATTTGGAGCGAACAATTGATAAGCAAGCTATCATGCATACTGCTGTCACATAATGAACCAGGTATGAATGCAAGTACAGTTATACAGGACAACAAATACTAACAAGAGCAAAGCAACATGCATCATATTTGTGATATCCTGTCATCCTTTTCAAACTGGAATTCTTCTTCAAGCAGATTTCCTGCAAAAGAGATCCGTAAGGCACATGCGGAAAAGTAGAAGTTCAAATTGTCATGTGATATCATAGACAGTACCTCATCCTGGGAACGAGACCAGTGTATAACAAGGTTTTTCCATTCAATGTCTTCTAAATTTAGCACAGGAGACTTCACCAGAAATTCGTTTATAGACTTGCCATCAAAGTGTGATTTCCTCAGGTAACACCGATACTGCTGCAATGCTTCCTTGAAAAGCGCAAGCAAGCTTTGCTCGTCATGACTATCCAGATTGACCCTCGCCTACTTACAACAATGTAATGTAAATCATTGATGTGTTCAATCAGCAGAAAATAGGAAAATAATCACCATGAATAATAGCACTTACACGTAAGACAGGAAGATGTGAAAATGGTGTTTGTCTTCACTATAATGTTCCCATGATGGGAATATATGCACGTAGTCCCTAACAACATTCAAAGCATTGTCTTTTAAATTGGGAATAACTGGAATGAGGTTCCAATCTGCAGGAATTGGCCGTCTCTGCAGTTGGCATAGGTCTTCGACCGGTGGACTTGCTGTACTTTTTGCTGGAGTGGGATTTTTCTGTGGTACGACTGGTGCTATGGCAACTGAAATCGGCATACCTTTTGCTGGAGTGCAGGTCCTGTGTGATGGGGCTAGTGGTGTGGCCAGTGAAGTATGGGTACAGTCTGCTGGAGTCGGTCCTACGTTTTGTGTCACTAGTGTAGAGCCAATATAAGTGGGGTGCTGTCTGATTTCTCCGGCACCACCACGTTTTTCAAGGACTTTGCTGGTGCTCCTTCAGGTTCGGCAATCACCCTCTTCCTTTTTGATGTCTAATGCACAAGAACAACATTTGAGTGAAAAAACATGGTATGATGACATATGGAATATGTATTGATAATGGATGGGCATGGCATCTTGACATATATGATGAGTAAACTAAGCAGATGGCGATGCAACAATGTAGAAGGAATGCAAGACAACTTATGCAAGATACGCGCAATCAATAAAACCTTGCCAAATTAGAACAGGCACCTTGATGGGTGAACAGGACAGGCCATCTGCCTTTGGCTCCTAGAGGTCACAATAGTCATTAGGATCATATTCTGAACAAGAATCTACAGGTGGGGAGCGTATGAGTTTCATTGCATCCAAAATGGCACTCAATGCCTTGGTGCCAATTTTGTAAGTCATTGCAGTGTTTCAAAATATTCTTCTGATGCACGGATTCTGATATTCACTGTGATTACATATAATATTTGAGAAGCATGAAAACATAAATAATAGTGAGATTATCTTTGTAATACAGAGGATACTCTAATATATGGGCGCCCCTGTAAACCCTTGTGTGGTATCACTGGATTCTGATGGGAGAGCTCATGTGTGCTGTAATATGGTGCGTGCATTAATATAATCTGGCACAAGTACACAAAAAATAGGCTCGAGAAGTAAGGATCGTTGGCAGATGATAGGTTTATAATACACTGTATGGAGAGTTTATTGCCAAACCATGATAACAAGAGCACACAACAACTAGGCAGATCGTAGTGTACATAAAAGGGGCACACCATAACCAGGATATATAAATTGGGAAAGTGGAACTGGCTAGAAAATACGGTGTTGTATTGCCATTACTAATTGAAAGCCTATCTATCACATACATGCCAACTCTATCAGCTGTTGACTGTAGATGTCCCTGCTCCCCTTCCTTACAAGGAACATACTATACGTACTAAATACAAAATAACAAATGAGGAACATGTTAAAGAACGGAAGAGGAAGCATATTCTTGAGATTCCGCTTCATTGCACACAATGTTGGTTGCCCACTCATGATGAATCATAGTGCCCAAAGAAATGCAATTCCATGCTGTCTCTTTAGATGTGGACACATGCATTTGGAAAATCAAGTGGGAGCATTACCTAACCAATTAAATGTGTGTCTGTTAACTAATATCACTATCATATCACAATTCGTATTTGAAGAAGTAAGCTTTGGACTTATGATTAGTGTGTTGTTTAGCTTCAAGAGTGGACTACTGCTAGTGCGACACAAAGCAGCTACACAGATCATAGTGTAGATATAATGTCACATCCCTAGTTCTGGTATGACCTAGGCTAGCTTTCATGTTCGCATCATGTTTAAATTTCATTTAAATTTGAAATGGGGATTTGGGAAACCCTCAGAAATCATTTTTGGAAATAATCCAGATAAAAAAATTGCTCCAAAAAGGTCCAAGAAAATGTTCATGTTACTCTCTGAAAATATTGGTGAGAGGTAAAAATCAAACCAATATTTTTAGGAGCTCATAAATATTTATTTTGGACATTTGGAACTAATCTAGTAATTATTTGCGTTGGATAAATATTTATATATATATATATATAATATTGTCCAATAATTCTGAATTTTGGTGAGGGGCTTTGGAATAATCCCTTAGGCCCCTGCAAAAATTGTCAGAAGAAAATAAAATGATTTAGTATTTTACTAAATCAGAAACAAATGTCAGAAAATAGAAAAGAAAACAAAAATGGAAATGCTTACCTGTGCTCACCTGAGGCCTGGCACTATGCGGCCCAGCAGGCTGTCCCAGCCAGCTGGCGACGCCAGTCGTCCCTGACCTCTCGCCAGGAGGACAGGGCATGTGCCCGCGGCGCGCACGCACGCGCCCGGCCACCTCCTCTCTGCCTGCTTCATCCCAGCTGCGTCCAGGCGACGCCACGCGCCGCCCCGCACCTCTCCCACTCTCTCTCGTTCCCTTCCCTTCTCTCTCTCGCTCTCTCCTGTGAACGCCCGAGCGCCGCCGTCGCCACCGCTCGCCGTTGCCGCGCCCACCGTCACAGCCTCGCCCTCGCTTCGTGCTCAGACGCTCCGCCACGTCTCCATCTACCTCTCCGTCGAGCCACGTGACGCGGGAAGCCCTGGAGAGCCTCCATCATCGCCATCTTCGCCTCCGGCCACCGTGGATCCCCATCGCCGCCCCGCCGTCTCCAGTGCGTCCCCAAGCTCGCCGTCAAGCCCGTCGAGTCCGCGGTGAGCCCCGCCACCGTTCCCCCCTCTCCGCTTAGTTGCTCGCGCGCCGTAGCATCGTTTCCCCGCGATGGCCATAGCGCCTCGCCGCCGTCCATGTCGCCGTCGTCGTCTTGGCCCACCACCGCCAAAACCGAGCACCCCATCATGCTCCTGGTGCCACGAGGGTGCCGCAGAGCCCCTTGGGTGGCCTTCCCGTGCCCCGTAGCCCGCTCCCGCCCGTAGCCGTGCTCCGGCCGCCGCGGATGACCTCGCCGCGGTCGTCTCGGCCACCCCACGGCCTCCCGCGTGTCCCACTGGATGCGCGCGAGCCTGGGCATCGCGTAGGTGGTCTTCGCCACGCGTTTGGTCGCCGAAAGGCGATTTCCGACGCCCTCCGCCGCGTCTGGCCTCGCCGGCGTCGAGTCGCCGGCAGGTTTGACCCGCTGACCGGGGTTTGAACCTCCCCCTTGTGTCACTGACGCGTGGGCCACCCCCCTAACATTTTAGTTAGTATTAGTTTAACACTAATTAACCTAGGTTAGTTAGCTAGTTAGTCGCTGACCAGTGGGCCTGGCGCCCACTAATCCTAATTAGACTAAATAAACCCCCTGTTAACTAACCGAATCACTGACGTGTGGACCCCACACGTCAGGTTTGACTTGGTCAGCGCCATTGACCTGCTGACGTAAGCATGACGCTGTGGTGACGCCATATATCATTTTCTGGTATTAAGATAAATTAGGAAATTTCAGAAAATGATATAAACTTCAAAAATTCATAGAAATTCAACCGTAGCTCAGATTGAAATAATTTATATATGAAAAATTATCAGAAAAATTCAATCTATCCATATGTACCAGTTTCATGCATGTAAAACCAACTTATACCTACTATATAAGTGAAACACTAAAATGGCTTATATAAAGAGCTTATTTTGGAGATGCATTTGAATCTTTGGTTCAAATGGATTTCATCCAAATAAAAGCTAGTTGCATTAGCTCAATCAGCATCACATATTCATGCCATGATCCTGCATCATATTGTTGCATATGCTTGTGTTTGATTATCGACACCGTTCCTTCTCGATAGGTCCTGCTCCGGAGACCGATCCAGAGTACCTGTCAGAGGAGCAGTGCCCCCTGTTGATCTACCAGGCAAGCAAACCCCCTTGTTCATTTTGATACAATCCTACTCTCTCGCTCCTGCTCTCATTTATTGCATTAGGACAACAACGATTCAACTGCTACTTTATGCTATGGTAGTTGAACCCTTTCCTCTGCATGACCTGTCATTGCCACAGTAAATAGTTAAAACCCACTAGCATGTGTAGGAGTTGATTGAGCCATGTTGTGTTCCTACCATTCATTGCCTGCTATTGCTTAGAGTATGTCAGGTCTGATTCATTGGGAATGAATTGGAGTGCAATTCTATGTTCTGATGCTGAGAGTTAAGTGTGTGAACACGATTTGGTAAAGGTAGCAGTGAGAGGCCATGTAGGAATACATGGTGGGTTGTCTCACTGGAACCGTCCTTAAGCACTGAGTTCCGTGTATGTTGTCCAATGACTAGCTACTACCACACATTGGAATGCTTAAGTGCCCCTCTCGACTTATTAGCCAACTTGATCTCTGTCCAGGAGTTGCAAATAGTTTCTGGTGTTTGTAGGTAGTGTTAGTAGTCTACCAAGTGGCACCCGGCCAGGTGGGCTTGGGACAGACTAGGCACAAGTGGCACGGTGTACCAAGCGTAGATCCATCCGGCGAGGTGGGCTTGGGAACCCTGCACACATCATTTGGGGCCGTGAGCGACACCCCGGCAGGATCTCCTTGCGGATGGAACCCAAATAGGCGATAAACCTGGACTAGAGTCTTGTGTGGTTAGTCAGGTCGTGGCCGACACCCTCGCCAGGCTTCCGCTTGAAGGTTGCCGAGATACATGACGTGTACATGGTGATAAGTGGTGAGAGCGTGTGTGAATAAGTACACCCCTGCAGGGTTATCATGATCTATTCGAATAGCCGTCCTCGGTTATGGACTTCTTGGATGCTTACGTGGTACATAGACAACTTAAAGTGGATACTCTAAAATGCTCAAGACAAGTGTGAGTGCTATGGATGGCCTCCCGTAGGGAGACGGGAATGAATCCATAGTAGAGTATTGATGTGGTGATTAGTGGACTCATGTGCGCCACCTCAAAAGAGTTACCAGCAGTCGTAGTACATGTTAGCCACTGAGTCAAAGCTCGCTTGCTGCAACTGAACCCCACATTGCCTCCTTGATACTAATGCATGTATGATAGGATCTGATGTAAGTCTTGCTGAGTACCTTTGTACTCACATTGCTTTATTTATGTTTTTGCAGCGGAGACTTCGGTCTTACTAGTTTACTTGGACTTCGACGAGTAGCTTGCACCTCAGCTACGATCTTGTGCCCTTGGGAGGGACTTGTAGATAGTCAGGCCTCTTAGCCTTTTTCTTTTGTAGTTGTCTGTACCCAGACATGTAATGCTTCCATTGCTTGTATGCTCTGAATGATGGGTCATGTGACCCCTGTTTGTATTTAATGCTATGTGGCTCTTCTGGGCCTTTATCTATATGCGTTATGTTATGTTATGATGCCATGTTGTACATCACATACTTGCATGTTATGCGTACGTGTGACGTGTATTGCTATGTGCAGGATCCAACAATCTAGTTGTTTATCCTTGGCAGCCTCTCTTATGGGGAAATGTAGTCTAGTGCTTCCTTGAGCCATAGTAGTCCGCTACAGCCCGGTTCACCGGAGTCCTGCTAGCCCGGCACTACTACTCAGGACACTTGACTGGCCGGCATGTGTTTCACTTCGTTCCTGTATCTGTCCCTTCGGGGAAATATCACGTGGTGACATCCGGAGTCCTGCCTAGCCTGCTACAGCCCGGGTTCCCTGGAGTCCTGTTAGCCCAGTGCTACAGCTCGGATTCACACGCTGCTGACCGACATGCTCGATGTGAATCATGTATGCCTGTCCCCATAGGTTAGTGGCGCTTTGGGTTCACGACTAGCCATGTCGGCCCGGGTTCTCTGTCATATGGATGCTAGCGACACAATCATATATGTGAGCCAAAAGGCGCAAACGGTCCCGGGCCAGGGTAAGGCGACACCCGTGGAAATACCATGCGTGAGGCTGCAAAGTGATATGAGGTGTTACCGGCTAGATCGATGTGACTTGGAATCGGGGTCCCGACAGCTTTGGTATCAGAGCCTGACTGCCTGTAGGATTTCCAAGCCAACCTGGTCGAAGTTGAGTATATAAATTCTTTAGCTATATAGGGGAATTGATTGTGGAAGGGAACGTAAGGCTCTTTTTACTCCTTATACCTCATGCCCTTCTGATCTGAGTCATCCTATCTTTCCTACGGGGTTAAGGAACTAGGCTTCCTCTTCCGTCTATCAGGATCACGTGTTACTACTCCGTAATCTCTTAGGATTGGTTGATCAGAGTCTTATCCCAGTTCAAGTACTTCCGGTGTAGTCTGTTTAGTAATATCTCAGAACCTTAAGTGATGATGATGAGTATGGTGCTACCCCATCATTTGCAGGATGTCTCATTTTGGGCATTTTATTGCTGTTATGCTGCCGGAATTGTCCTAGGAGTTCAAGAGATAGTATTTTCCTTGCACTATATTCTACATCCTTATGATCATGCTGAATCCATCCTTATTTCCTTGGGTTCATTCTTCAGGATGTTGCCGGTTAACCAAAATTCTGTTGCTCATAGCCGGAACCACGGAGATGGTAGGGATGAGGATCCTCCCGACCAGCCTTCATTGGCAAAGTTCATGTTAGAGGTTGAGATGAACAAGCGTGAGACCAACCGCTTGTTATCACGTATAGAGGAGAACACCACACCTCAGTCCAAAGAGTCAGCGACCATCTATGATTTCATTGGTTTGAAACCACCTACCTTCCATCATTCCATTGAACCACTCGATGCAGATGACTGGCTCCGTAGTATCACACACAAGCTGCGTTCCGCGAGCGTAGATGAAGATGACAAGGTCAGCTATGCTACATATCACCTGGAAGGTCCTGCTAGTCTTTGGTGGCAGAACTATGAGGCTATGCTTCCAGCTGGCCAGATAACCACCTGGAGAGATTTCACTGAGGCTTTTCGCAAGCATCACATTCCTCAAGCTCTCATTGACCGCAAGAGAGAAGAGTTCTGTAGTTTCACCCAGAGTAAGATGGTTGTTGATGCTTATAGTAGAGAGTTTGAGAACCTTGCCCGCTATGCTACAGAAGAAGTGTCCACGGACGCCAAGAAGCAGGCTAGGTTTCGGAAGGGTCTCAACCCCAAGTTGCGTCGTGATCTCCACTTGCATCATTGCAATACATTCCAGGCTCTTGTGAACAAGGCCATTAATGCAGAGACAACTCAACTCACTTACGAGGAGTCTCGTAAGCACGCCCGTGATTTGGGTTCTTCCTCCGGTTCTAGTTCTCAGAAGTGCCGGATTTGGGTTCCGAACTCCGCTCTTCCACCCGGTTATACACCAAGGCCTTCTTGTGTGGCACCTCACCCAGTTCAACCGTATGCTACACCCATTCCTATTGGTAGACCACTTGTCAATGCGGGTCCATGTCCTACCTCCAAGATTTGTTACAAGTGCGGAGAGCCAGGCCACATTGCCCGTATTTGCACTCAGACACGTGTTGCTCCACCATAGCCCGGGAAGTCTGTTGGCCGTGGTAGTAAGCTATCACACCATATGATCAGTGGCAAGTCAGCTCCCACTGAACTTGGATGTGTGCATCACGTCTCAGCTAAAGAAGCTCATGATGATCCAGATGTCATTCTTGGTACACTCCTTGTCAACTGTCATCCAGCTTCGGTTCTATTCGATACTGGAGCATCTCACTCCTTCATTTCCGAAAGTTATGCCCGCTTGCACGACATGTCATTTTGTGATATGCCCTCCCCAATACTCATTAAAACTCCTGGATCCAAATGGAAAACTTCTAGGATAAGTTATGGCAATGAAATACATGTTGACAGACTTGTATTCCTAGCTTCCTTAATATCTCTTAAGTATTTAGATTTTAACATCATCTTGGGTATGGACTGGATGAAAGCTCATTATGCCAAGATTGATTGTTACACCAGGTCTGTTCAGCTCACACACCCATCTGGCAAGATAGTCACTGTCTCCACCAGAATTGCAAAGCGTCAGCTTTATTCTCTTAATGCCAGCCCTCTTCCAGACCTTGAGGATATCCCGGTAGTCCGTGACTTTCCGGATGTCTTTCTAGAAGAACTGCCAGGTGTTCCACCTGACAGAGATGTAGAATTTTTCATAGATCTTATCCCAGGAACCGCTCCAATCTCTAGGAGACCTTACAAGATGGCACCCTTAGAACTAGCTGAGCTTAAGAAACAACTCGATGAATCCTTGCAAAAGGGTTTCATCCGTCCTAGTTCTTCTCCCTGAGCTTGCCCCGTCCTCTTCGTCAAGAAGAAGGATGGTACAGACCGAATGGTTGTAGATTATCGCCCCATTAATTTGGTCACGATAAAGAACAAGTATCCACTCCCCAGGATCAACGATCTGTATGATCAGTTCGCTAGATCCTCAGTCTTCTCCAAGATGGATTTGAGGTTAGGCTACCACCAAATCAAGATCAGAAACGGGGACATTCCTAAAACGGCTTTTGTCACTCGTTATGGTCAGTACGAGTACACCGTCATGTCCTTTGGTCTAACCAACGCTCCAGCTACATTCTCCCGCTTGATGAACTCGATCTTCATGGAGTACTTAGATAAGTTCGTCGTGGTTTACCTCGATGATATCCTTATTTACTCGAAGAACAAGGAAGAACATGCCGAACATCTTAGACTTGTG